>NW_006160160.1:2165888-2235489 GCF_000334495.1 Tupaia belangeri chinensis
TCAGACTATTAAAGAAAGAAATTGTATGTATCCACTTAACATATACCGACTATCTGCACTCTATGGTAGAGGGCAAGATATTGGAGGACATAAAAGCAGTGAAAATACTTAACAAGAATAAGACAGTGTGGAATGGGGGAGTGAAGAGAAGAGGATAGAGAAAGATGGCAAGAGAACAAATAGAGAGGCATGACATTAGTGGGACACAGATATGGCTTATTACCAGTTGATAATGACATGTATAGTATTCTCAACTGGATTGGTCTGAGAAGTACTTCATGATGAGTAAAGTCTTTTTACAAGTAAAATGAGAAATAGTGATTGACTGTTTAAAAAAAATAATTGGGATAATAATAATAATAATGATCAGGAAAAACAATGAAAAGATATTGAATGATGAAGTGGGGAGATTAATGTCTCTGTATTGACTGACATGCATGGCATTCCCTTCTTTGTTTTTTTTTTTTTGAGAGGTTTTTGCTATAGGGCGCGTGCGCTCACCAGACAGACAGAGAGAGACAAAGAGACAGAAAGCGAGAAATCACCCCCCAGGGGGGATGGCCACACTGCAATCCCTTCTCCTCCATTCTCCTCTCGGAATCTTGATCACGCACGCACACGCGCCCAGAGTGAGTTTAAGCCACCGGGTCTGGGACTCGAACGGTGGTCAACTACATGGGACTCCACTGACATAGCCATTATGCTAACTGCTGGTCCCCCATGGCATTCCCTTTTGAAAAAGCAATGTAATACACTGTAAAGTTATGTGCAATTCAATGTAATATAAACAAGATTATGATGATAATAAATTTAAAAACCCTACTATTCTAGTATGTCATTTTTCACAATCTACTAGATATTTTTCTGTGTTTACAGAATTAGTGAGATTCAGAGTTGTAGAAATATCCAAATAGATGAGAACACCACATGGTATAGTGGTTATGCCACTGGACTCCCATGTAGTTGATCATGGGTTGAGTGCCAGAGCTGGTGGCTTAAAACTCATGCCAGTCACGTGGGCGTGCATCCCTGCCCCAAAATCCCAAGAGGAGAACAGAGGAGGATTGGGGCATGGCCATCCCTCCTGAGGGGGTGATTTCTCACTTTCTGACTTTCTGTCTCTCTATCTCTCTGTGCCTCTCTAGCTAATGCACATGTCCTATAGCAAAAATACTCTCTCTCAAAAAAAGCAAAAAACAGGGAACCAGCAGTTAGCGTAATGGGTATGTTGCTGGACTCCCATGTAGTCGACCGCGGTTCACGTCCCGGACCCGGTGGCTTAAAACCCACGCCGGGCGCGTGTGCGTGCATGCCCAGGATCCCGAGAGGAGAGTGGAGGAGAAGGAATTGCGGTGTGACCATCCCCCTGGGGGGTGATTTCTCACTTTCTGTCTCTATGTCTCTCTCTGTCTGTCTGGCGAGCGCATGCGCCCTATAGTGAAAAAACCTCTCCAAAAAATTTAAAAGGCAACAAACAAACAAACAAACAAACAAACAAACAAAACACACAAAGACGAAATATCCAGATAGGTATATAAACTTCAAATAATTTATTATCAAACCCATTGTATCAGTTTATATGATTCAGTACTGTCAAATGCCTTCAAACATTGGATTCTGAGCTAGGAAGATGAAATATTAATAGATGAAGATTTTAATAACATAATCTGACATGGATTCATTAAATTAACATTAAATCAGACTTCCTATAAAAACTGTCTTTATCAAATTGCCACTAGGCAAATATTAACACACAATAAGTGACATATTAAGTCAAGCAATTTTCTGATTTGCTAGTGATTAGAGAAACATATCATGTCTTAAATCACACATACATTAAATTTATTTATTTTTCTTTCCATAAATATACATTAATGGAAATATTCAAATATAAAATTTGGTGTTTAACTGATCAGATAGTCCAATAGAGATTTAAAAACTTGATTGAATTCAGAAATTCTAAGCTCTGAGTCCTATTTTTCTTTTACTGAAAATGTATTAATTTCTTCCAGGAGTGAGAGAAAGAGAGAAATAGGTACACACAATGCTCTGTGATCTTCCCCTAGCATCAGCCAGCCCAGATCACAGGTGTGTGTGTGCCTGTGTGCACACAGTGGATCCAGGACACAAACCAGCACTTTCCCAAGTGAGCCCAGCATCAGAGACAGTGTATCACCCCTGCACCACTGACTGGTCCCTTCTATTCTGCTTTTTAAATGTCTAAGTGGACTTTGCTAAAGACAAAAGAAGGCTTTAAAATCTGAACAGAATGAGGACCAGCGGTTGTCGCAATGGCTATGTTGTTGGACTCCCATGTAGTCGGCAGCACTTCGCGTCTCAGACCCAGTGGCTTAAAACTCACGCCGGGAGCATGTGCGTGCATGCCCAAGATCCCAAGAGGAGAATTGGAGGAGAAGGGATTGCGGTATGGCCATTCCCCCCTCGGGGGGTGGTTTCTTGTTTTCTGCCTCTCTGTCTCTCTCTGTCTGTCTGGTGAGTGCACGTGCCCTGTAGCAAGATGCTCTCAAAAAAAAAAAAAAAATCTGAACAGAATGTCTAGAATCTGAAAGGTAATGTCTAAATTTCTTAAGGAGCTTTATTCATTCAAATTTTGGAAACTTAGACTTACCTAACATCAAAGTGTAAGTTAGTCTCTTATCATTTTAACTGTGTCGTCTTTGTGTATGCGTGTGTATATCATAGTAGAGTTGATCATTAAATGATGTAATAACCACCAAGCCAAAGACTATTCTTATATCAGAAAAAAAAAATGCTTTGGTTTATGAAGAAAGATGTAGACAAAAAACTACAGCTTATAATTTCAAATCTGTCCGTATCAGAAATCTAAAATATCTCAAATGAGGGCATAGTATGACTAATATCCCCAGAGAAGGGTATAAAATCTCATTTAAGGACCACAGGTATGGTGAGTTTTGCTTTATTTCCTATGAATCCCAGACCACCTCCAAAACAAAGGATTAAGGATCTATTTTATCCTAACCTAGCTCTAAATAAAAATAATTTTACCCCACTGCCACCATCTATGGCAATCTAGTAAGTTTAAAATGTTGTGACCTTGCCTCCCAGTTCTCCTCTTTAAAATTCTGACATATTTTCATTTTTGTTCAGTGTTAATTTAAGCTAACCTGATTAAATTCATCGGCGTTTCAGAGGGGTAATTATAATGAACTGTTCCAAGGAAGGGAACTATGACTGTGTGGAGATTTCTGCATGAGTCACTTGGGTCATTGTCTCAGTGCACAGCAGACAGGGATGTGGGAATAATTGTCCTGTTTTCAGAGCAATGGCTTAGAAATTACTCACATCAGTTGAATAGAATATTGTCTTAAAGGGCACAGGTGTGTCAAAACAAAACAAAAAACACCCAGACTTAAGTAAGGAGAGACTTTATTTGAAAAGAATATTGCAAGAAGGGGAAAGGAAACTATCAGAATAGGGAAGGTGTTCTATCTATAATACTTGAAGACTCTTGGTTAGGCAGAGGAGGGTTTTAACTTTCCAAAAAGGAGTAAGAAGGATAGAGAGAACCTGATGCTGGAGGTGGGATGAAATCCAAGAAGGGGTGGAAGTAGCAGTGACCAGACAGTAGATCAAAGCATGTTTTTCCTCAAGGTCAGCCTGCTCTTAAGAGGGGCTGTTCAAGAGGGAGTATATGTTGAGACAGGTTGAGGACAGGCAAAGTTCAGTGAACTGGGAGAAGGAGAAAAGTTTATATTGAAATTCGATCAAGTCTGATTAATAGGCCATTAGCTTCACTCGATTAGTGGAAACGAAACAGTTTAGCTTATCATTTATGAGGTTAAAAAATGGGAACTTTGGAGGATCATTGTCTGACCTTTACACAGAAAACAAGGGAGATATTCCTGGATCTTACCTAAGTTATATGGGAAAAGTGACTGTAGGAACCTGTTTCTGGGGCACAAGAGAGTGAGAAGATTTTTAAATCATAGCTGTTTTCTAGGGTCATAGGACTCAGCTACAGTTGAACATTGTCAGGGCACACGTATAACACTCAGGATCCTTCCCCTTCTATTGTTTGCAAAGCAACAAAAATTTTATAGACGCTTCTTCTATTCTGTGATAGATGGCTTCCAAGATTCCTTCCCTTGCTATACTAACTACAAACTACGTAATTACCTCCGCTTGAGTTAGCAGGATGGTGAATATAATGAGATATCATATCCGTGATTATGCTACTTTATATGGGGAAAATTTTTTCGCAGATGTAATTAAGGTTCATAATCAGCTGACTTCATCTCTCCAGCAGAAAGGTTGCAGAAGAACTTTCCATCAATCACATTTTAACATAAATCTGCACACTAAACACATCCCTATCTATTTGCCTATTCTGCAGAGTCTAAGCAGCAAACATAATAGGAGATTTAATTACAACTATAAGGGTGAAAGCTGAATAAGTTCCTTGTTTCACCTGGCAATGAAGAGTCCTACTGTGAATCACCACTGGCCCTTCTGTATCACTGAATCTCATTTCTTTCTTTCCTTAATTTTTTGTTCTTCTATAAGAAAAATGATAAAAAAGAGAGAAAGAGAGAGACATCCCCCTACAGAGTCTTCACTTTCTAGTTTACCCCTCCAGTCAGTCCCACTGCACGGCCATGCGCATGTTCTGCATGTTCAGGAAGGTCTGCAGATGTGAACTGGGAACCTTCCCATGTAGGCCAGCCTCACAGAGTGCTGTGTTACTGCTGCACCACTGTCTAGGATCCTCCTTTCTTTCAATGACAAATAAGACTATATTGACTCTGGAATTTTTAAAAAAATGAGTGAGTTGGGGATTGGACAGTGGCACAGTGGTAATGCAATGCTATGGGAGCCTGCCCCACATAGGAAGGTTGCAGGTTCACATCCAGAGACTTCCTTGAACATGCCAGCATGTGCGAGCCTGTCCAGGGTGGGCTCAAGTTGGAGGTGGACTGTAGCATAAAGACTCTGTTGGCAGTGACTTTCTGTGTCTCTATCTTCTTCATGAAAGAAAGAAAGAAAATCAACTTTAAAAAAATTAGTAAAATACGTTTTTAAAGTTCTTGAGCATGGGGCAATAAAAACTAGGAAATAATAAGCCTTATCTGAGTAAGGTACAACTGGCTGACTCTGGGGTCTCCAAAACCATCCTCTCAGCCCATTTGTCTCTAAGCATGTTCTAAATGTCTCCATGTCCCTCTCCACTCATTTACAAACTAGGAACAGCAAGACTAGGAGTAAATGGAGATTCTATTTCTTGTTTTCTATTTATTTATTTATTTTAGGTTTTGCTATTGGGCATGTGTGCTCACTAGAGAGAAAAAGACAGAAGGAGACAAAGAGAAAGAGATAGAATGAGAAATAACTCCCCAGGGGGTATGACCACAATGCATTCTCATATCCTCCATTCTCCTCTTGGAATGGGATTTTGAGAACATATGCACACATGCTTGGAATGATTTATAAGCCACTGGTTTGCGACTCTAACTCCAACTGATCTAGGCTCTGACTGGTCAGACCAAGTTTATACGAGGCAAATATCACCTTGCAACCAATCACGCTATTTCTGTATGTTGTTTTCTTTAACTGTCTATAAAGAATGCCTACCTGCATTGCTGGGTAGAGCTCTCAGAACTTCTCCTGGTTTTGAGTACTGCCTGGTTTGTAAATATTTTTTTTCTTGAATAAATGCTGTTCAATTTAATTGTCAAAAGTTATTCTTTAAACAGAACTTAATATTAGGAGATATGATTATAGAAAATTGTATACATATAGAAGCAATAAGTAAAGTGATTATAAGAATAGGCAAGAATACATTTGATCTTATCTTAAACATTTTTTCCCAATAATATTGCATTAGTAAATAAACAGAATGTGTCCTGAATCTGAGGTTAGCTAGGATAATTGATAGATAATCTAGTGAATTGTATTTATTTCCAAAAGTGATTTCTTCTGGACCAGTAACCTAGAAAAGCCTTTGTGAGTGAATTTGTGGATTCCAATTTATTTTTTTATTGGCTATAGTAGCACTACTTTTCACTTAAAAATTATCTGTCCATTCAGTTTCCCAAATAAACAAAGGCATTATTTTACAAATGGCGAATTTTAGAAGCATTTTTGGATTTTGCATTTCAGTGTTAAATAATAGTTACCACCAGCTGGTTCTTGCTTTGCTGCCTAAAGCCTAGGAAACTCTTCTAATTGAAACCTATTATCACTGAAGTGTTCTTTCTTAATCAGAAAATTGGGAAAAAAAATGTTAAGGAGAGCGTTTCCAGATTAAAAGTGATAAGCATCATGTAAGCACTTAGGACATCCAGACTTATGGGGTTGGGGGTGGATGACATAGGGACAAAGAAGGAGAAAGGAGAAAAGCAAGGATAGTTTTGTTTGTTTTAATATTTTGCCCACAAAATGGTGAAATCTTTTTTTTTAAGAGTTTTTTGCTATAGGGTGCGTGGTAGGCAGTTAGTTAATCAGTGGGCAGCCCTAAAAGAAAACTGAAAGGGCATTTTGGTCAATGCCCTAATTCTCACTAAGTCAACACACTAATTCCCACTAGGGCAATAAACTATTTGTGCAGTCTAATTAAAACAACCTGTCTCACATTGGGCGTGCACAATTAGGTAATCAAATTTCTCATTCTTTACCTGTGAGAAAAGTACGCAAGTGCAGGAGAAAACGAATTCAAACAAAGGACACAGGTAACAGAGTAACAGAGCTCCCGCCAATGAATATTCATGACCCCTAAGTAATAATAATGATTAACCAGTACCAAACTTGGTTGCCACCTGGCAATCTACCCGCCCAAGAGCCTTTTGGGCGTACTTTCCTTTCTTTCCTATTAAATCTCCTTTTCTACCTACTTTATTCATGGTTATGGTTTCATTTTGTGCCTAGGGACAGATTTCTAATTTTAGTGCTCTGGACCCAAAGAACCAAGGACTTCACAATGCAGCTCGACACTTTCCCATCCATTAACAGGTGCATGCATTTACTGGAGAGACAGATAGAAAATAAGAAATTACCTCCCAAGGGGATGGCCAAGGCACAGCCCCTTATCCTCCATTCTCCACTTGGGGTTTTGGGCATGCATTCACATGTGCCCAGCATGAGTTTTAAACCACTGGGTCCAGAATCTGAACAACAAGTCAACTACAAGGAAATCCAACGATATCACCATTATGCCATGTGCTGGTCCCTAAACCTCTTTCAGAGGGCTTATGACATCATACTCTCCATTTGGACTTAGTATGAACCTATAGAAATGTGTTGCATTAGTGGTTAGAAAAAGAGGGACCAATGTTATTTCATAGTTGATGGGAATTTTTATTGTCTTTGTTGTCACGTATTTGTGGGGGTATGTGTATGGTGTGTGTGTATGTGTGTGTGTGTGTGTGTGCAGAGAGAGAGAAACATACCATTATAATATTCTGGCCATGAAGCTCTAATCCAAGCATTCCTTTCTAATGCTTTTTTGCCACAGATGAGATAGGGGTGTAAGCAGGCAGAATGATTTATTGGGAATGACAAAATCCTGAAGAGAAGTTACCATGCCCAAGTTTATTGTCTATGCAGCACCTTTACTTATTACTATGCAATTTCAGAGTAATTTATAATTGAGTTTTAGATTAAAATCCTTGTGGAAATGATTCATCATCTTACCGAATTAGATTTCAGTTTGTTTTTCTTTTCTTACACTTTCTTTCCTTTTCTTCACAACAATGCTTCGGTTTCTACCTACCTGTATTTTATTGCATTTCCCACTGCTATAAACTAATGCTTCTAGTTCATTTTTCAGCCGTTCCATTAATTTGATGTTTACTCCTTATTCAGATTTCCTAATAAAAATGCTAATTATGATCATATCTAATAGCAACTGCTGAGGCACCCAACCAGCTCCTTTCTACCTCCAATTGGATCTACTCATATTTATCACCAGGGGTTGCTTTGTCAGACAGATTGCAATATTCCCAACTGCTCTTCCTTAAGCACATCAAATTCACTTTTGGAAATAAATGCAATTCATAAGATAATCTATCAATTATCCTAGCAAATCTCAGATGCAAGACCACATTCTGTTTATTTACTAATGCAATATTATTGGGAAAGAAAAAAATGTTAAAGATAAAATCAAATATATTTTTACCTATTCTTATAATCACTTTGCTTTATTGCTTCAATATGTATAAAATGTTCTATGATCATCTCTCCTAATATTAAGTTCTGTTTAAAGAATAACTCTTGACATTTAGATTGAGTAGCATTTATTCAAGGAAAAACAATATTCATGAACTAGGTGATACTGAGAACTAGGAGAGGTTCTGAGAGCTCCACCCAGCAATGCAGGTAGGCATTCTTTATGGACAGTTCTTTAACATACAAACCAACATACAAAAACAGCGTGGTTGGTTACAGTGTGGCATTTGCCTGATATGGTCTTGGTCTGATAAGTTCGATGGTATTATTTGCTGAAGATGCTTTGATAGGCTGAAACTCAGCTACTTTTTGCAAGAATATATTCTTTTTTTCTTTCTTATTTAAATTTTGCTAGAGGACACATGCACTCTCCAAAGAAAGGCAGAGAAAGAAAGAAAAAGTAAAAAAAAAGTACCTCCCGTGGGGGCTGGCCATGCCATAGTGCCATCTCCATTTCTCCTCTCGGCACTTTGGGCATGCAGTATATGAGCCCAGCATGTTTTGCCTGCTTATCTTTTCATTAAAAAATTTTTGCTATAGGGCATGTGTGCTTGCCAGAGAGAGAGAGTGAGAGAATGAGAGAGAAAGACTGAGAGAAAATAAGAAAGCACCTTTCCTAGGGGCATGATCACACCCAATCCCTTCTCTTCTCTAGATTTTAGTCACACATAGTGTCTTATGAGCTTTTTTCCTCCTCTGAATTGTGAGTCAAACAGAGACACAGGGAGTTGGAAAACGATGTGAGGAACCAATGTCATGTTGTTTATTGGCTGAGTTCAAGGTGAGCTTGTATAACCCTTAGTAGACTCACAAAGCCTATAGCAGTGCTTGAAAGGACTTCCTCCCTCTCAGAGCTTGTACCATGCAAGGAGAATGCTTACAGAGTGGCTTCCTCCCTCTTGGAGCTCACAGTGCATGGAGCTAAGCCAAGCTGAGCCAAGGCTGAGCCAAACCAAGGTGATCAGGACTCACCAGGTTTAATCAAGGCCAAGCTGAGCAGGACTAGCTGGCAGGGCAGAGCAGGGTAGAGCAGGGCTGTGCAGCTGACCAGGTGCTCACTTTCTCTTAAAGGGGGGACAGAAAGAGGCTATCACATGGCTTAGCGGTTACATTGTTTTACTCCCACATGGCTGACCACAGTTCGGATCCTGGATCCAGTGACTTGAACTGCGTGACTTGAATCCTAGGAAAATGGAGAAGGGACTGTTATGTGGCCATCCTCCCTGGAGAGAGGTTTCTCACTTTCCCTCTCACTGTCTTTGTCTCTATCTCAGTCTCTCTCTCTCTCTCCCCAGCGAGTACAAAAAACTCTACAAAAATAACTAACTAAATAAGGGCTGCAGAAAATAGTGGCTCATTTCCAGAATCAAACTCTCGCATATGCACATGCATATTATTCAATGGCATAAAACAGCCAAGTCATCATTATATAACAAGTATTCAAATACAGTACAACTAATAACATAAGTTGTTTATCCTGTGGTCTTCAAACATGGTAAGACAGTAGGTAAGGGAGCCAGATTAAGCCATCCTGACTCCATTTACAATACACATACGTGCAAGCCTGATGTGTTTTTCAAGCTGCAGCTCTGAATTTTGAACTGTGAGATCAGCCATGTTGGAGCCAGCTGTCTTAACCACATGCCACTGGTTGGCACAACTAGAATGCACTCTTAAGTTAGGTTGCAGCTTGTTAACATACTAATTCAGGTTGTAGTTTGCTATGTAGAAATTTAAACTACGAGGCCAACTGGTGGCATGGTGGTTAAGGCAGCAGGATCCCATATGATCATCTGCATGGTTTGAATTCTGGACTTAGTGGCTTGAAATACATGCTAGGTGCATGTATGTGCAAACCCAAAATCCCAAGAGGAAGATGGAGAAGGGGTTGTGGCATGATTGTCTCCCATGAGGGGGAGTATTTTCTCTCTTTCTCTCCCTCTCATGAGCATTCGTACCCTATAGCAAATTTAAAAATAAAATTCAAACCATGGAGGCACCTTCAGGCCATCTTTAGCAACCTTTCATGATACTGTAAAAAAGCAATTGTGTGCTACATGAATTCTTGCTTTTGTCCTCATCTAAGTTTATTCATAAAATGTGTTAAAACATGGATCTGATCTGTAGACTCTGTTTGAGTATTCTTGATGATGCTTTTTATTTTTCTAAAAGCTATTTTGACAAATTCTTTTATACTCTACAATAATACAAAATTTTATTTTGCTAATTGACTTAATGAGCACAACCCACTTACCTTTAAAAAGTCCTCATGTTCACTACAGTCTTCACCTTACTTATTAGAAATGTATCTCATTGCAAATTTTACTTTAGTTACACAAATAGTATGTTATTCACTTAATTTTTATTTTTGATGGTCCAAATAACAAAATATGTTCTCTTTTGAGATGATATGCAAATCCTGGAAAAAGAATTCTTTGCACCACAAAGGAAAAAAATATAATGTAATCGGCCTTAAAATGAAACTCTTGCTTTGTTGAAATCAGAAAGATCTTTACATTTCTATGAACATCAGAATCACCCCACCGTTGTTTCCAGTTATTTTTTCTTTTTTTCTGATTACCCAGAGATAACAACTTTTTTCTCTTTTCTGCAAATCCACCAATAAGCCCACTGTGAGTACCAGTTTTAGTCCGTATCAGCTAGAGTGCACATGCGAATCAACTCTATTAATGCAATTCCCATCTTTTGGATTGTGCTGCCATCAAAATGATTTGTTGTGCAACTCACAGCTATAGATAAATCATTCAGAGAAGCTGTGCTGCCAGAAGCTCAAAAGGAGTTCTGTTTTCTCCTGCAGAACTTTGTTTCCTCTTGCCTAAGTTTTATAGCCATGACCCAATACCTATTATCCTCACTTTGCAACAATTCCGGTTACTAAAGATTAATTAAATAACACCAGCCCTCAACAGCATTCAAATCATGGTTACCAATGTGTATTACCTAGATATCATTTCATAAAGCACTAACTTTACTACTAACTCTGCAATCCACAAATTGTTGGGTAAATAACAGATGTGCATCATGATCAGTGACCAATCACATGACTTCCGTAGTCTGGTTACTGATTGGTCACTACATAAACATCATTCAGTTCACCATAGCAAAGCATGTGCTTGCATTCTTTCCCAGTCTTAAACCTACCTGCCTTGGAGTAAGCAAATGCTGTAGTGGTTATGTTGCTGGATTCTCACAGAGTGGACTGCAGTTGGAATAAGCAGATGGCATAATGGTTACATTGCTAGATTCCCACATGGTCGACTGCAGTTTGAGTCCCAGACTCAGTGGCTTGAAACACACCAGGCATGTATGTGCGTGTCCGAAAGACCCCAGAAGAAAAGTGGAGGAGAAGGGATTGGGCATGGCCATCTCCCCTGGAAGGTGATTTCTCACTTTCCCTCTCATTGTGTCTGTCTGTCTCTCTGGCGAGTACATACACCCTAAAGCAAAAACCTCTTTAAAAAAAACAATTGATCATTGAAAGAGAAACTAGTCAACAAAAAGGAAATTGCAAAGCAGAGAAATCGAGAGTAATGGGGCAGCCTGTGGCCTGACAGTTAAGGGATTTGTATGCCACATAGTCAACCACAGAGTTTGAATCCTGGACCTGGTAGCTTGAAAAATACACTGAGCGTGTGCATAAACACATCCAGCATCTCAACAGGATGAAGAAATGGAGAAGAGACTGGGGACACCACCACACCCCCATTGAGGGGTGCATTCTCCCTCTCCCTTTATCTCTATCTCTCTAGCACACACCCTTTCGGGAAAACAATACCACTGGGAGTGAAATTGGGATCAAACTTAGAGTTATAGCCAACTGGGAATGATCAACCTGCCAACCTTTGGGAGGCTGTACGTGGGAGGCTTGAGAAGATAATGAAGATGTAGTTATGGACGTACAGGAGGAAAGCCTTCTTGTAAAGAATGACGATGTCTCAGAGAAAGTGAAGCTGTTAAATACTTTTTGTAAAATTTTTTACTTATTTTTTTCATAAGTAAGAGAGACAGACACAGCACCCACACAAGTCTTGATGCTGTAATCTACCCATCAGCCTCAGCCAGTCTTGGATCAGAGTTTGCCTGGAGAACTCAGGAAGATTTCTGGACATGGACCTGGAATCCTGCCCTGCCAGCCCAGCAGAGTAGTAGCATTTTACCGCTGCGCCACTGACTGACCTCAACTACTTCTTATTAAAGGAAATCATGATGACATTTTACAGTATTGAAGGAGTGCTGGATAACATGTTAAAAGCAGATCCAAATAACTTTCTAAGAAAAGGCCAAAGACATTTAGCTAGATCAGAAAGATGCTCATTTTATATTATGAATTATATAATGACAACAAAGCAAGCACTGTTTCTACAAAGGAATAAAATAATTTCACTATTAATGTTTCCTATATTTTAAATAGACAGGCACTAAATAAAGTTTTATTATTTAAATTTCTTCTATACACTTAAACAGTAAGAGGGCTTTTAAAGTACTGATAACAATTTCTAATGGTTACCAAACAACCATAAGTTTTCCCATTTATTAAGATTGCTTTGCATAATTTTAGCTTGTATGGCCATTTAATGTGCAAAGTAAGGGCTACCTGTAAAAGCAATTAAAAAAAATGTAAATGCCAATAGCTAAAAGGGACTTGTCGGTCTTCACCAGAGGGTTATTTCCAACTGAGAGCAAGGAGAAAGACTTACTTATGCATTGGACTTCAATTATACTACCCCCATGAACATCCTATTTTAACATTTCAGCATAAGATTGCATATTCCTGTATAATTCCTCACATTTCTTCTAACTCCCCAAAATCTTAATCTACATGCTGTGCAGGTTCTGATCTTCTTCCTTCCTGTACAGAACTCAAGTAGCTCACACTTCTAGTAACAAAGTTGTGTACTGTTCTCACATGAGTGCAGATGTCCTCATCACCCAGGAAACCAGAGAAGTGATTCTAAAAGCAGCTCTCGAAGGCTCCTTTACTCAATTGTAAAATTGACTGAGTTCCATTGGATGCTGGTGCTGAATTGCGCCAAGAGAGCTCTGTGTACACACTTTTGAGCCCAACCATGGCTGTGGAAAGACTGGAAGAGCTTTGGCTAAATTAAGGCGAAAAACGAGCTCAGAGTCAGTTGATGGAATCTTTTGCTCACATTTGCAGATTGTCTAAATTAAACTTGCCACTCAAAGTAAGAACACAGATTGTCTCTTGTTTATTCAGAGACTTAGAATGGCCCCAGAGAGCAACTAATTGCCAAAGGGACAGAGTTACTAGAACAGAACAAGAAGTCCCCATCCTATGGTACTTTTCATTCCTAAGAATGTTATTTGGAACCCCAGATACTTTTTCTCCTACTCTCAGTGTTAACTATTGTTGACAGGCCAGCCTACAGAAACCTATTTAATCCAAAATACAGTTCAATTGTAGTGGTAATCATTACACAGAAGTAACCCTTCATTTTCCTAAAGATTACTTTCCCTCTAGTTCACTAGAAGGAATATAGCAAGAATATCAGAGGAATATAAAAAATTCTACAGAAACAGTCTTTAACTGGCATTAGTTTGATTAGAAAACCCAGATAAACAATAGACCATATCACTTATAATTCCACCACTCATAGATAACTGTGTTTAGTATTTTGATGCACAGTGTCGGACCCTTACTTCTTTTGAAAGAGACAGAGAGACAGAAAGCGAGAAATCACCCCCTAAGGGGGTGGCCACGCCGCAATCCCTTCTCCTCCATTCTCCTCTCAGGATCTTGGGCACGCATGTACATGCACCCCATGTGAGTTTAAGCCACTGGGTCCGGGACTCGAACTGAGGTCAACTACATGGGAAGTCAGCAACATAGCCATTACGCTAACTGCTGGTTCCAAGATTTTTCTTTTTTGACATTTGGTACCATATTGAAAATGGTCTTTTCTACCTTAAGATGATATAAACACTAACTTACATTGTTGTCTATTTTATGGTTTTATTTAAATATTTTATAAAAATATTTTATCTTTCATAAAAATACATTTAAAAAAAAGAATTATTGGGACCAGCAGTTAGCATAATGGCTATGTCGCTAGACTCCCATGTAGTTGACCATGGTTAGAGTCCTGGACCCGGTGGCTTGAACTCATGCTGAGCGCGTGTGCATACGTGTCCAGGATCCTGAGAGGAGAATGGAGGAGAAGGGATTGCGGTGTGGCCATCCCCTCTGGGGGGTGATTTCTCACTTTCTATGTCTCTGTCTCTCTCTGTCTTTCTGGCGAGTGCATGCGCCCGATAAGAAAAAAAAAAAGCTCTCAAAAAATTATTTAATTTTTATTTTTTAAAGAATTATTTTTTATTTAACTTTATTTATTTTATTTATTTTAACTTGATCAGACAGGGACAGGGTGAAAGAGAGAGAGAGCAAAAGTGAGAAAGCAAGCTGCCAGGTCCGAGACTCAAACCAGATATACATGCGGAAATCCAGTGCCCTTAACTACCATGCCACCTGCCAGCCTCCATTATTATTATTATTATTATTTTTTTAGTAGTAGTATTATTTTTAATTTGCTCTCAAATACATGTACACTCACCAGAGAGGCACAGAGAGAGGAAAAGTGAAAAAGCAAGCCACCAGGTTCAGGACTTGGACTGTTGTCTATCATGTGGCAGTCTAGTTCCCCACCACCATGCCATCTGCTAGCCCCACAGTTACATTTGTTTTACACTTAAATCTTATTTTCTGTATAAACTGTCAGGTAGAAGTTATTACTTTATTTGTTGTTGCTTTTTTTTTCTTAAACAGTTGTTTCTGGAACCAGCCTAGGGCCTGGTAGTTAAAGGAGTCAGATTCTACATGGTCAATTGCACTGCTTAAATCCTAGACCCAGCAGCTTGAGAAACACCAGGTGCGTGTGCACATATGCCCCAACTCCTGAGGAGATAAAGATATAGAGGAGACAGGATGGTGGTAAGACCACATCCCATGGGGGGTTGCTTTTTCTATCTTCCTCTCTCTCTTCATCCCTTTAGCGAATGCACAGACCCTTTGGCAGATTAACAGAATAAATTGTTCATATACTATTTATTAATACCATACAATTAATTTACTATTTCATATATTGTAAATTTTACTTCTAGACTTTCATTTGGTTCTTTTTTAGATTTTTATGTCTCCTGAAGTTTCTCAATTTCCTTCCCATTATTTATATTGTGTTATGATTTTAGTCCTGTTAATTTCAACATTGTGGTGATCTGTTGCTCTGCTTCTTTTTTTTTTTTTTTTTTTTTTTTTTTTTGTCCTGTTGTTCTATTTCTACTGACCATATTTTTCTCCTAACGGTGAATCCCTTTTTTGTTGCTTCATAAGTCTAAAATGATCTAATTTTATACTAAACATTGTAGATGATAAATTGTAGCTTTTTTTTTTAGAGGTTTGTGCCTTAAGGCACGTGTGCTCACCAGAGAGAAAGAAAGACAGAGACAGTGAGAAACAAAGTGAGAAATCACCCCCCACACACTGCCCGAAGGCAATGGCCATGCCTAAATCCCTTTTCCTCCATTCTCCCCCTGGGATATGAGACTTTATGCACACACACACACACACACACACACACACACACACACACACCATGAGTTTTAAGCCACCAAGTCTGGAACTTAAACTACAGTCAGCCATGTGGGAGTCCAGCAATGTAACAGCTATGCCATCTACTGGTCCCCCATTGTAGAACTTTTTAAGCCACTATTATTTTGAGATATCTTTTTACTTTTTGTTTTTTCTTTTAAATACAGCTGAACCTATTACTACCTAATACAATATGATTATTTGGGTTTGTTTTTTAAACTATTCTATCCTATTTGCCCATTTAGCTTCCAGTAAAAACACTCTGCTATTGGGTCAGCAGGTGATGAGGAGGTTAAGGTTACTAGATCCCACCTGGCTGATCCCATAGTTCGAAGCCTGAGTGTGTGTGTGTGTGTGTGTGTGTGTGTGTGTGCGCGCGCCAGCGCGAACCTGCATGTGGCCAACATAAATTCCAAGAAGAGAATGGAGGAGAAAGGATTGCATTGTGACCATTTCCCTTGGAGGAGGGGAGGCGTGATTTCTCACTTTCCCTCTCTCTCTTCTGTCTCTGTCTGGTAAGCACATATGCGCTATAACAAACAAAAACAAAACTTTGCCATCTTTATTGAAATACTACTGAGTTTTGTTCTAGTAGAAATCCAATATAGTGGAGAACACCTTGATAGTATGGAGGTATGGTTTGAAGCTTTGTTAAAATAGGTATATTTCAGGACCAGCAGATGGCATAATGATTACATTGCTAGACTCCCACATAGTCTACCATGATTCAAGTCCCAAACCTGGCAGCTTAAAACTCACACCGTGTGCTTGTGTGCACATACCCAAAATCCCAAGAGGAGTATGGAGGGGAAGGGATTGGGGCATGATCATTCCTCCTGGAGGGTGATTTCTTGCTTTCTGTCTCTCTCTGTCTCTCTGGCAAGCACGCATACCCTATAGCAGAAATTGCTTTTAAAAAGAAAGATCCATTTCAGTTTGGTTCTTACTCCTAAGCTATGACAACATTCCTCCTCCTCCTTCTCCTTCTCTTTCTTCTTCTTCTTCTTTTTTTAATGCCCCTGCCCAAGGACGAAGAGATAGGGTATCCCAAGGGGAAGGGCTATGGATTGAGAAAGGACAAATAAAAACAGGGCTCAGGTGAAACCAGTGTCTCTGCTAGAGAATGCCCATGGTGGCCTCTAGCCATTCTGTGCTCACTCTTTTATAGGAGAGATAAAGCCAGGTGCTTCAGCTGTGGATCCCCTGTGGTTCTAAACAAGCCTCTCCTGACTTTCTCTGGCTTTCCCCTGGCCTTTTCAGAGTTCTTCTAACTGTAAAGTTTAGCAGTAGATTATGTCTTTGTTTAGAACTTTTACATGCCCTGCAGCATTAGTGCAGACCATCTATTTTAAGGCACTCCCTACAGTTTTAGTATTTTTTTTTTCCATAGGGCATATGGCTCACTAGAGAGAGACAGAAAGAGGGAAAGTAAGAATCACCCTCTCAAGCTTTGGAATGGCCACTCTGCAATGTTCTCCTCCATTCTTCTCTTCAGATTTTGGGGCACTCATGCACATGAACCTGGTGTGATCCTCAAGTCACTGAGCCCAGGATTGGAAGGTTGGTCAGCCATGTGGGAGTCCAGTGCCCTAACCACACCACCTGCTAGCCCTGTTTTTTCACCATTTCTTCATTTTTCTATTTGATTTGTCAGAAAGCACATGCACTCACCAGAGAGTCAAGAGAGAGAAAGCTTTCTTCATGGAGAATAGTCATGCTGCAATATTTTCTCCATTTATCCTTCTTTTTGGACTTTTGGACCTGCATGAACATGCACCTGGCATGTTTCTCAAGTGGCCAGATCTAGGGCTCAAACTGTGTGTCAGCCATATGGAATCTAGCTGTCTCAGTCACCATGCCTTAGACTGGCCTCCCCCATTTCTAATTTTTTTAAGAGAGATTTTTGCTATTGGGCATGTGAGCTAGGTGGAGAGCCAGGAAGAGACAGACAGAGACATAGAGACAGAAAGTGAGAAATCACCCACCAAGGAGGATGGCCATGCTGCAATTACCTCTCCTCCAGTCTCCTCTCAGGGTTTTGGACACACATACACACACACCTGGCATGAGTTTCAAGTTACTAGGTCCAGAACTTGAACTGCAGACTATCCATCTGCTGGTCCCACCATTTCTTATGTTTAATAAGAAATATTTGTGTAATAATTTTAGGAGAGATAAGCAAAGAAAATGTTTTTTGCCTGCTGTAATGAGCACCAGCTCAACAGAAACTATAGATTTTCTGCTATAACTTTGTTGACATTTCTTCCTTGTGTTCTTTCACTTAGTACTGTAACAACCATTTCTTTATTTCTATTATAAATTTCTCTGATTGGAAACTTGAGTTTTGTCTTTTAGTTCCTAAAATTTGGTTTACTAAAGCCTGACACTTTTCATTTATTTTGCTTAGTATTTTGTAGGTCCATTTATTATAAAGGTCAAGCTGGTTTTGAACTCTTATAAGTGATTTTCATTACATTTTCTTTTGGCTTTTTTTTTTTTTTGTCTGCTTGTGACAGTGTTTCCAAAGTTTCCATATCATTAAAATAATTTAATGCACTTATTTAAAATGGACATACCTAGATTCAATCCCAGATATACTAAACCAGGATTTCTAGATAGGAAGTATAGGAAGTAGAATTTTAAACAAGTATAAAATTAGATATTACAGTCACGTACATTTGGAGAAAAGTTTTATATATCCCTTATTATGCCTATATTTATTTTTCTGACTATTCTCCATGTTATTTATGCCCTATTTCTTATAACAATCTCTTTTTTTTCCTTCTATGCATTCTGTGGTGATTTCTTGAGCTGTTATTCCAATTTACTGATTCTGTTCTCTATGTTATCTAATCTTATGTCTGATGGCTATATTATTTTTTTTCAAATTTAATAAACATAAGTCACCTAAATAATTTTTTCTCATTTCTAACTCTATTTCTATGAGATGCCTTCATAAAGTTCATGAGAAATACATATTGTGAAAAAAACTGCATGTGTTTTAAAATACTTTGCACCAAACTTCCTTATTTAATTCCATCATTTTACAAACTTTATGAAGTCTTCTTGCATAAATGCAAAGCCACTTGGAATTTTGTCAAATAGAAACATTAGTTTTTGGTTTTAATTGTCATTCTCCTTGAATAAGTCAGTTCCATTGGGGCCGTTTTGCCTGACTTGTCTTTGCCTTTTGAATTATTGGATCATTTCACATATATAGTGATTTTATTGTATTTGCAAGTCCTTAGAGAAGTGAATTTTCCCACTGTTGGAAATACATCCGTATGTTTACTAGACAAGATGAAGGGAAAAAAAATTGGTGTTTTCTATAGTTTTTGCCAAACAACTATTTAAAAAACAAAAAAACAAAACAAAACAAAAAAAAAACTTCAACTAAATAACATGGGAAAGCTGTAAAGATATTTTTGTTTTCTTGATAAATTTTTTTTTAGTATTGCTAAGCAATTTAGGCTGCAGCCTTTCTTCTCAAAGGAGAATCTACTTCAAGTGTAGCCAAGTAGTGTGGGTGCCTTTACTAATTGTTTATTTGACTAATCATTGATTATACACAGATACATATTCCATAACAGGATACTGGGAACATGTACATGTGCTCCTTGGAGAGACAGAGAGAGACAAAGAGACAGAGAGTGAAAAATCACCCACCTCCCAGGGGGATGGCCATGTCACAATTTCTCCTCCTCCATTTTCCTCTCAGGATTTTGGGCACGCATGCACACGTGCCCTGTGTGAGTTTTAAGTTGCTGGGTCCAGGACTCAAACCAAGTCAACTATGTGGAATTCCAGGGACATAACCACTATGCCATCTGCTGGTCTCCAAGGATATACCAATTTTACAAAGCCATTCCATGGCCTCAAACTCACAGTCTTGCTGGAAAAATAGGAAGTTAAAAATAGCTACCTGATTGCCGAAATTTACATAACAAATAGTTATAGAGCATAATAAGGAGAAATTAAAACGTGTGTAAAAACATTTTAAATTATATTTTACAGTGTAGAAGGTAGAACAAGTTTCTCCAGGAAGGTGATAGTGTGTGATATTTAGATTGAGACCTGAAAGATAAAGAGCATCAGTGTGCGGGAGCATGTGTGTTTGATTATTTGAATGAAAAATTATAAGCAAAGGAGAGACTGGTTCAAGAGATGACAAGAGAGGTAGATAGGTTTTGTCAACCATATCAATGATCTTTACATTATTCCATAAGCAATGAAAAGCTAGAGAAAATGTTTAGAGAGGTTATAATTTGGTCAGTCTTATGTTTTCTGGTACTTTCTGAAATTATCATAAGGTGGAATTATGAACTGACTCATTTGTTGGGTGGCCCATGACTTCCTCTTACTTCTTGCCATTACCATTCTGACCTAGGGGAGACTTTGTGATTATTGTGGACACTTGTTTTCCTTCATCTGTCCATCTCAGTCCAATGTCTTAAAGATACATGGCTTATTTATATTAAGCTTTCCTCTTTTCTGTCTCCTATTCCAACTTTTTAAAATGACTTCTTAATATTTCTCTCATTATTTCAAGAACAATTAGTTGAAGGGAGGTATTTACACATATAGCACCTAAATCACCTTCTTGAGTTGCTATGTGATCACAACCAATATATATTTTTTAATTTTTTTAATTAATTTTTTGAGAGGTTTTTGCTGTAGGGTGCATGTGCTAGCCAGACAAACAGAAAGAGACAGAGAGAGAGAAAGGGGGAAATCACACCCCCCTCCAGGAGGGATGACCACGCCGCAGTCCCTTCTCCATTCTCCTCTCAGGATCTTGGGCAGGCACACACACACGCCTGGCGTGAGTTTTAAGCCACCGGGTCTGGGACGCAAACCGCGATCGACTACGTGGGAGTCCAGTGACATAGCCATTACGCTAACTGCTGGTCCCCCAATATATTATTTTTTAGACACAATAATTTGGCTATCTATCTGGTTGTTATCTGGTCCCCCATTCTGCTACAGGCAGGCTAGAAGTAGCAAATTACAAAGGGATGATTCCAGGAGCTTACCTTACAGATATACTTACACAATACAAAAACATTTATTTGTTGTAGCATGCCAAAGCAAAATTGGAAACAACCTAAATGTTCATTAATATGGGCAACAATGTATTCACACAATGGAATAATATTATAGCTATTCCGCTCTACATATGAAGGTAGAAAGAAAATTAGATTCAGATAAAAAAAAAATCAAAGTCAGTGAAAAACAAGATTTAGAACACTGGCGTCCAGCAGGTGGCATAGGTTTAAGGTGCTGGACTCACACGTGGTGGACTGCAGTTTGAGTCTTGGACCTGGCAGCTTGAAAATCATGCCAGGCACATGTACATACATGCTCAAAATTCCAGAAGGAGGGAACCAGCAGTTAGCGTAATGGCTATGTCGCTGGACTCCCACGTAGTCAACCACGGTTCGCTTCCTGGACCTGGTGGCTTAGAACTCATGCCGGGCGCGTGTCCGTGCGTGCCCAAGATCCCGAGAGGAGCATGGAGGAGAAGGGATTGTGCCGTGACCATCCCCCCTGGGGGGGGGGTAATTTCTCGCTTTCTGTCTCTATGTCTCTCTCTGTCTGGTGAACGCACGCGCCCTATAGCGAAAACCTCTCCAAAAAAAAAAAAAATTCCAGAAGGAGAATGGAGGGGAAGGGATTATGGCGTGGCTATTCCCCCTGAGGAATGATTTCTCATTTTCCCTGCCATTTTCTTTCTCTCTCTGGCAAGTACATGTGCCCTAAGGGGGAATAAAAAGATTCAGAACATTGTAAGAAAAATACATGAGAAATAGACATCAATATTAATATATGAGAAAACATATCCATATTAGCATTTAGTTGTATTTGTACAAAAGAACACTTGGAAAAAAAAACAAGAAAAAGAATAAAATAAAAGGAGATGCAAGGAAACTATGGAGAAGCATTTCAATGTGCACATATTAATATGATTTTTATTTTAAAATATGTGTATTATTATTTAAAAAAAATAAAATTAATATGAAATAGTATTAAACTGAAAGGAGTATGAAGCAGCTCTATGAGAAGTCTTTGATTTTCTTTAGCAATAAAAATGATCTTTAGCAACAGTGATTGGTCATTCACTTCTAGTTTATTTAGGTTTTTGAACTGAAAATCAACTCTTAAATAAGAGATTCTAAAAATCCCTTTGGTATTTTGTCTAATGTATTATTAGCTCTTTATTAAAGTAACTATGTCCATTGGTATTCGCACTGCACTTAGGTTTTAGAAAAGCAACAAGGTTAAGCAAAGGAAAATCAGAGTACTCGATCGATACACTCAAAACCTAAGAAGTAGACCAATTTCTAACCCCATGTTTCCTAAAGAAAGGCTTTTAATATATATGTTTTATTATCATGTATACCAAGTTTTACACATCATGATGGAATTTCCAAATAGTTGTGTCCTTTCTTTAAAAGCAACCTTCTCCAGATGGCAGAATAAAATACTGAGACATAAAGTTCTATCTTGGTTCCACACTGTATAAATTAAAGGAATATCGATCTTAAAATACTAGTACAGTAAATAATTGAAGCTTTAGCCTGCACTACCACTGGCATTGTTAGAAGTTTAGTCTTCATAATGGTCCCTCAAGCAAGCACTTAAACAGTCAAGTCCATTAGCTCTTTATAGAGATCAACTTTGTCAACTTACTGACAGATTTCTGTAAGCACAGATCTCTTTTCTTGAGTCTGATTACTTGCTCTGGCATAGTGATGACAAAGTGCACCATATTAGCTGAACACTCATTTAAAGTAGCTATAAACACCTGCCTACAAGATGAATGCAGGTGCAAAGTGGCACCGTTTTCTCACTGTCTCTTATTTTTCCGTTAGGCACACTAGTCTGCAGTCAAAACCAGAGTATTCATTGGAGAAATAACAGGACATGAATTCATTGTAATTGCCTTACCACCAACACCACCGTCACTTTTTTTTTTTTCTGTTGACAAGCAAGTTGAAAATAGTCTTCATTGCATAAAAGATTCTTTTAGAAGATGATACTTTTTAAAATGGAACACAGCATTAGAATTCTGCAGGAAAAATAGTTACAGCCTATTCTTGTGGAAATATTTGCAGATTGAAGTTGAAATCACATATTAGTGAAAATAATGGGACTGTAATACAAGATGTGGGCTCTCTTTCCCATTATTTAGCACCAAGCAAAAAATGGGTGTTTGGGTGATATTACACATTTCGGAATGTTGTTTGCAATGAACTGAATGTTTCTTAAAATGTATATGTTGAAATTCTTAATCCCACCATGAAGGAATCTGGCTTTTGGGAGGCAATCGGTTCTTAAGGATGAGTCTTCATAAACAGGATGAGTGCCCTTATAAACAGGACTCACAAGAGTTGTCTGGCCCTCTCAGCCATCTGAGGATACCACAGAAAGTCTGCATGTGCAGCCCAGTTGAGAGCCTACACCAGAACGCCACCATACTGGCACCTTGCTCTCGAACTTCCAGCCTCCAGAGGGTGAGAAATAAATTTCTGTTGTTTGTAAGCCACCCAGTCCATGGTACTTTGTTACTGCAGCCTGAACTGAGGAAGATGATCTTTCTTTTAGAAAGAGCATATGGATGGAAATAAGGAGGCCAAAACAATCATGCAGCAGGTTGTCTGACACACAGCAACTTGGTAAAAATTCATTGAATCAAAATCAGAATTGGGTTCTGAATCTGTCTCTTACCACTTTGTGAGTGCAGATATTTTGCATTTCTAGTGCCAGCTTTCTCATGGGAATATGATGCTATCTGCCTCATAGAATCACATTATAACATATCTAAACATTTGAATGTTTACAAGGAAGACGTTCTCACAACATTTCACTATCTGCTTCACTTAGAAATTACAATCTTATTTTGAGATGTCAGAGACCATGTTGGAACAATCTCAATATTCAGCTAGTTGCTTCAATTTACATGCTTATGTGGACAAGATATTAACATAATTGATAGGATTTCACCATTTGGCATTGTGTAGATAGAGCTAAAATGAGTTGAATTCTGTAATTTTCTGTTTATCCCACAATCTCAAGCTCCAAGCAACAAAGGGCTTCTGTACAGCCCTCCTGGCACCTGAGCAGAATGAGAAGTAGGCTTAGAGGTAGTGTTTCTGCAGAGATCTGGCTACGCCTGGGATGGGATTTCTGCATCCCACACACACCAAGCTGTGTTCACATAGGTCTTCCTCATGGCCACCGTGACTTTCTAAGTGTTTTCCGTGTTCTGTTTGCTAGTGCAATCAATGCCTATCCTGAGCTCATTGTCATAGTTGGAGCCTTGATGCCCTGCATAGTTCTCACTAGTATCCTCCTAGCAAAGTAGAAACTCAGATCCTCTGCCCCCTTGCTTTTTCTCTCCATCCAGTCATGCCCAGGCACTGGCTGGAGACCTGATTTAGTCTGAACTAACTTTGAGAGAGCTGTATACCATTACTGGCTTTACTATTCATTAATTGATCCATTAGTCATCCAAAAGTTACTTTCAGTAGGTCCTTAGTCCTATTTTACTGTTAAATTAAAACTATTTAAATAGAAGTTCCAGGCTGGCAGGTAGTGTGGAGGTTAAGGCACTGAATCCCGCACAGTTGACTGCATGGTTTGAGTTCTAGACCCCATGGCTTGGAAATTATGCCAGGTGCATATGTGTGTTTGCCCAAATCCTGAAAGGAAAACAGAGGAGAAGCAATTGTGGTGTGGCCATCCTCCTTCAAGGTGATTTCTCACACCTCCACTCAACTCTCTGTCAAGCACACATGCCCTACAGCAAAAACTAAAGAGAAAAAAAAAAAAAAAAGACTGTGCAGACTCTTTCCACCTGCATCGTCACCTACATGCTCTGTCTTTTTGTTTCTAAAGATCAGCTATGGCTGCACCAGATAAATCAGGCCATCTAAAGTGGATCCCATTTCATTCCTTCTTTCTACACATGGACATCATTCTACCAATGGTCTTCTCTCTCTTATAGCAACATATTTTGCCTCTGCTAGTTTATTAGCATACAAATGCATAGCTTTTCTCCCATATTAAAAAAATCTTTTTAAAATTTGATTTTATTATTACTTATACATTCCATTTTTATGCATCATTTAGTTTGTATAGAGAATTTACCTAACATGAAATATACCTCAGACCAATCCAGTTGAGAATACTATGCACATCATCAACATATAATAAACACACAAAAATAATCATCTTTTCTCTCACTATCTGCTGCCAAGTAGCACACAATTGCTTTGCTTTATACATAACAGGAAAAACAAAGAAATGAAACAAAACACTGAAATAAAAAAAACTTTTCTTATACTCTCTGTACTTTACTCCTGACCTGAGACGTGTGAGGTTCTTTCTCTCCACATATCAATTCAGTTCTCTCATGGGAACCAACTGAATGCCCTTCAATTTAACTCAGTTCTGACACTAGCAGGAGATAGTATCAGATCTTCACAGGTTAAAGGTTCAGTCCCACAAGACTGCCTTCAGTTTCAGACTTCAATCGCAAGCAGTAGATCCCCAGGCTATACACAATTTTGTTCAACTTGGTTGTAAATCCAAGTACTCACATCCTGCTTGAGTTGAGTCACTTGCTAGAATGGCTCATGGAACTCAGGAAAACAGTGCATGAACTAGATTATCAGCTCATTACAAAAGACATAACTCAGAAATTGCTAGATGGAAAAGGGGCTGAGGACAAGGGAATGGACGTGGAGCTTCCATGCCCTTTTTGAGTATACCACCCTTCAAGGCTCTCCATGAGCTCAGCAGTTGGAAGCTCTCTGAACCCCATAGTTCAGGCATTTTTATGGAGGTTTTGTCATGTAGGCATGATCAGTTATAAACTCAGTCTCCAGCTCCTCTTCTCCTGGATGATAGAAGGTGGGGCTGAAAGTTTGAGACTTTTAATCATGGCGTAATCTTTATTCTGACCAGTTTCTACCCACAATTCCTCCAAGAGTCACTTCATTAGAATAAAAGATGCTCCTATTACCTAAGAAATTCCAAGGGATTAGGAGCTCTCTGTCAGGAATCAGGAATGAAGACCAAAATATTGGGTCATTGGAACTATGCAAAAATGTGTCATGACTTCCAATGACCCGATACATATTTGTTGTTATAAATCAAAATCACACTTTCTTGGAACAAAATGCTTTGAAATAATGTCTACACTCACTGTCTCCATTTGCCCTCCTTCCATCCTCTGTTCAGCATACTCCAACTATGCTCAATTTCACCACACTACCTTATTTTTTTTTTCCTTTTTGCTATAGGATGTATGTGTTCTTCAGGGAGATGAGAAAGAGAGGAAGGAAAATAAAGAAGCATTCCTCAGGGAAGATGGTCATGCTACTTCTCCTTCATTCTTCTCTAAGGATTTTGGGCACACATGTACTTGTGCCTGACATGTTTTTGTTGTTGTTGTTGTTTCTTGATTCCTCGATCTGAGACTTGAACCATGAAGTCCTCTATGTGTGATCCAACTGCCTTAACCACCACACCCCTGGCTGGCCCCATCACCATTACTCTTATTTAGTTTACCTGTGACATCCATATTGCAATTATCTTTATCAGTCTCCATCCTCCTCAGCCTGTAGGCAGCAAGTGACATGTGTGAACACACCTCCTTCTTACATTTGGCAATTCTACTCCTCCAGTGGAAGAGTCACTCCTCACCTCCAACACTCGATCCAGAAACCCTCTATCATTGCTTTTACTTTTTTAGAAGAATTATTTATTTAATTGTATTTATTATTACTTAATTCACTACATGTACTCACCAGACAAACACATGCACAGAGGGAAATTGAGAAAGCAAGCTGCCAGGTCAGGGACTGGAACTGTAGTTAGCTATGTGGGAGTCCAGTGCCTTAACCACTATGCCACCTGCTAGCCCATCCATTGCTTTCAAAATACATTTAGGTTCTGACCACACTCACAATTTCCATTGCTAACTCTGAGCTATAGTCACCATCACCATCACATTTTTGGATTATTGTGGTGGCATCCTAACTAGTCTTTCTGTTTCCACTCTTGCCACATTAGTCTCTTTTCAACATATGAGCCAAACTAATTCTTTAAGTGTGAAGTCAGATGATGTCTCTCTGTTCAAGACGGCTTTCCACTTACAAGAACCTACAGGATGTGGTTACCAATTCTGACCCCTGGGACACTCTCTTTCTTCGTTCTGCTGCAGCACATAACCCTTGCTGCTTTTCTCAAACATGCTACCTGAAGATCCCTTTGCAGTACCACCCTTCTCTTACTGTCCACTCTTGCATCCAGGGTTTCTGTGGGTATACGTGCTTGGAAGAACACAAAGACAAGTGGGAAACCCAGCAAGGTTGTCTCACCATGTAATTTTATTTTTTTGAGAGGTTTTTCACTATAGGGCGCGTGCGCTCGCCAGACAGACAGAGAGAGACATAGAGACAGAAAGCGAGAAATCACCCCCCAGGGGGGATGGTCATGCCGCAATCCCTTCTCCTCCATTCTCCTCTCGGGATCTTGGGCACACACGCACACGTGCCCGGCGTGAGTTTTAAGCCACCGGGTCCGGGACACAAACCACGGTCGACTACGTGGGAGTCCAGCGACATACCCATTACGCTAACTGCTGGTTCCCTCACCATGTAATTTTTAGTCGGCCAGCTTCTGTAATATGGAGAAGGGGATATGGAGGAAGCTGGAATGGTGCTGAGTAGGCCACTGTTGTAGATAATACCATAGGAATGGAGTAACTAGCATTTTGTGGAGAAAGAGCATAGAGAAAATTGTGAGTTAATCACAATTTAATTTGCAACACTATGAAGAAGCTGTCTCTAGATAAAAAAATAAAGTATTATGAATATATGGCAGTATGAATATCGTGCAAACAATAAAATGTAAGTTTTACTTTTCTGCTTTTAATGGGTAAAAGAAAGAGATCTGGGGGAGCCAGCAGTTAGCATAATGGCTATGTCGCTGGACTCCCATGTAGTCGACCGCGGTTCGTGTCCCAGACCCGGTGGCTTAAAACTCACGCCGGGCGCATGTGCGTGCGTGCCCAAGATCCAGAGAGGAGAATGGAGGAGAAGGGATTGCGGCGTGACCATCCCCGCGCCCTAAAAGGAAAAATCCTAAAAAAAAAAAAAAAAGAAAGAGATCTGGGACCCCAGACAACTGATTTTATATATACATATGTATTCCCCATAAGCAACATATTAATAAAATTTCTAGATTTCTTTCAGGTAACAAATACAATAGATCAACACATGAAAGCTAACTTTTAATTATATATAATAATATGCTTAGTTTAACAGATACATTTTATGTGAGCTATATAAGTTGAATACTGAACCTAATAGATCCTGTATCAATGTATACATTGGCCTGACTTTCACCATTCACTAAATAATTTTCCATTTCAAAATCTCACAGAATTTAATTCTGATGTTTTTGTGTGTGTGCATACATCAGAGCGTGTAACAGAGATTCATAATGAACAGTGCAATGCCATGTGCACAGCCATAAGTAAATGCTAAGTGCTTTGTCTCTGTATTTATAACATCATTCTGCTGATAAATGAAAGTTTGTGGCTCTTCAAAATAAGGACAAAGTTTATTAAATAAATACAACATATTTTGTATTTTATTCATTTCCTCGTGACAGATTTTATAGATCAATAAGTCCAGGATCCAATGGTAGTAAAATACTGACTTCATATTCCTTCCTGCTATCGCTACATTTCTTCCACACGGCCACACCAGTCCTCACAGACTCTGTTCCACCACTGATGGAACTGCCGACACAGATCAAAAATGTTTTGCCACTAGATTGCTTCCAGTTTTTAGCAGTACTTTCCTTGGAAATAGGTTTGCTTTTCTCTCCAGTATTTTCCACGCGTCCCAGATCATCATCCTCTACCTCCAAACCATTTCAAACATTCTTTTTACTGGGACCAACTGGAAAAAAAAATTCCATAAAATAAGTAATTTCACCATTACTTTCTGCAAAATAGGATAGCAGCTCCTTTTGTTATATTTTCTTTAGTGACATTTTATTTTATTTTGTAAAGTTCATAGCTTCTTAAACATAGTTGCTGAGTGAACACATATTGGTATTTGTAATAGAGAAATTGAAGAAGACTGCTTTAATGATTTCATTGAAGAAGAGCACCCCAAATAAAAATGATTGACTCCTGACCTTAAGATGAGTTGCAGTGTAGCAAATAATGCACCAAGGAGTTTTCTCTACTTTTTAAATCCTTTAACATCTACTGATTAAGGAAAGCAATTGCAGATATTTACTATGCATGCACTAAATTAAAAGAACACTTTGGATAAAAAGAAATGAAAATAATCATAATAATTTCTGTTGTAAGTTATAAATATGAAACACGACATTATGCCTTAATATCTTAATTCTAAATAGAAATACAGCAACTAGGGGACTGAAAACACCCCCAGCTGGGACAGCAATGTGGGGATACAGGAAATGTTTTAGGATTTTGAGAGATCTGAAAGGTAGAGATCTGGGGAAAGAGCTTTCTAAGACATGGGACAGACTTAGATGTCGCAAGTTTGGTGAAAGTAATCAGTTTCTCAGAGATTAGCAAGTGGACAGGCTCCCCCGTCACCCCCCAAAATGATTGATATTAGCAGTCGCACAAATTAGAACTGGAAATTCAACTTAAATGCAGATCTAAAAGTAGCCTGAGTGAAAATGAAGAAATTTAGCGGTTGTATTTAAATATACTGTGAATCAGGCTCATGAACTAGAGGTCTATGGGCTTAAACAGCAGCACATGTTTCCCCCTTTTTTCTTACCTTGGGTTTTGCAACTATGAATAGTGGAAAGCCACTTAAAACAGTTTAATGAGAGTATAACATACGGAATATTGTAGCTTCAGAAGAGGAGTCCAGCTGTAGTATTCAGTAGGAACCAGGTACGTTGATAAACAGAAGCGAAGGAAATCTGCTGGGAGAAGACCACGCCGTTTAAGGATGCACTGATGAGGTCTGAGCCAACACGGTGGTGTGACAGAGGGCAAATGGGAACTCCCGAAGGCCTTCAGTGTTTACTTACCAACTATTTATGGAACATCTGATGTGGTGGTCAAAATCGCCTTTATCCTCAGGTAGCTTATCATTTAATATGGGAGAAATATTATATTCAAAAAATAACACAAATGAACACAAAATCACAAATATTAAAAGTGCTTCAAATGGTAGGATATTTTACAACTGGGAGCTTAGACAACTTTGTGAGGAAACTTCTAATACCACCGGATCTGAAGGATGAGTTGGAATCGATTATGTACAAAGATAGGCTAAGAGGGTCTAGGCGAAAGATACAGGAAAAGAAAATTCTCCTTGGTGGGAGGAGCATGGCAAGAAGTAGATTTTGAGAAAAGACCAGTGTGGCTGCGTACAGAGAGAGAATAAAGCGGGCACACGATAGGACTGGGAAAACAGAAAGGGCCAGACCGTACAAGGCCTTATTAATGAGAACAGCGTTATCCTAAGGAACACTAGAAGACTATTGGAAGGTTGTATGTAGGTCAACGATAGGGTCAGATTTACATTTTTTAAGACATACTCTCTGTAGCAGTGGGACAGAAATCAGAATGGGCTTCAACCCTAAACACCACTGGAAATGCTCAAGTTTAGACAGAGAAAACATATGGGTAAAATGAGATATTTTGAACTCCAAAAAAAAATGTTTGATAAAACACCAATGTAAAATGTTCTAAGGGCAAAGTGATCCTGTAGGAAAATGCTGTTCTACTCGCCTCTTGGACAGCGACAGTGAATACAGTATATAAAAGGCTCATGCTTTGAAAGTATAAAGATGAAAAACAAAGCAAAGCATAATGCTGCTAAACCAGAATAACACAACTATATTTTACCTTAAAATTTATTGCACACAAAACACCCCACAGGAAATACAGCTATAGTCTAGCTTATTAAATATACAGAACTAGATCTTAGAAGATGACTCTGAATAGCTTTCTTATTGCCATTACAGAGATTAGTTTTGCTACTGTACCTACTGGTTAAAGCTACTGGATCCGACATGGCTGACCAAATTTTCAGTCCCATCCCCAATTGCTTAAAAAGCATGACAGGTACTTGCATGCATGTGCCCAAAATCTAGACAGCATGGAGAAATGAAGAAGGGATTACAGTGTAATCACACCCCATTTGGGAGTGCTTTTTTCTCTATCTTCACCAACCCCCTCATCTTTTTCTGGCAAGCATCTATGCACGATGTCAATTTTAAAATACTTTAACAAATAAAATGAATAGAAAAAAATAAGAAAGTTTAATCAACTAGGCTATTGAAACTCTATATTGAAATAATAATTTTAGAAGTATAAGAAAGCAGTGAATAATAAACATGACTTTACTTCTAAGGAAATGTTATAGAGAGAAAGTAATTTTTTTAAGTACACTTTTAAAACATTACATATATTTTGCACATCTCCAAAGATAAAATGTAGATGTTTGAGTGATAACTCGTTTTCAAGATGACAATGATTCATGCCTCCTGCATTGATGCCCCGCTTAGAACCAGTCCTGATGGTGAATCAGGCCTATCCAATAGAACGTAGTGGAAGTGACAGTGAATTTCAAGGCTAGGCTATAAAAGGTAGAGCAGGGATCAGCAGATGGTATGTATGGTGGTTAAGTCTCTGGATTCCCACATGACTGATTGTAGTTCAAATCCAGAACTGAAGGCTAGCTTTCTTGTTCTCGCTCTCTGTCTCTCTCTGGTGAGTGTGCATGCCCTATAGCAAATTGAAAAAAATATATAATGGGGTCCAGCAGGTGGTGTTGTGGTTAAGGCACTGGACTCCTGAGTGGTTAACTGTGATTTGAGTCCCAGACCCGGCAGCTTGAAACTCATTCTGAGTGTTCCAAGAGATTAGGAAAGAAGGGATAGCAACAGCCATACCCCCTGGGGGTGGGGGTGATTTCTTCCTTTCTAGCTCTCATCTCTCTTTGTTTCTCCAGCAAGCACACATGCCCTATAGCAAAAATCACTCTCAACATAATAAAATAATAAAAATATAAAAATTATAAAAATAATTCTTTTTTGGGGGAGAGGTTTCTTCGCTATAGGGCACGTGCGCTCGCCAGACAGACAGAGAGAGACATAGAGACAGAAAGTGAGAAATCACCCCCCAGGGGGGATGGTCACGCCGCAATCTCTTCTCCTCCATTCTCCTCTCGGGATCTTGGGCATGCACGCACAGGCGCCTGGCATGAGTTTTAAGCCAAAGGGTCTGGGACGCGAACAGCGGTCGACTACGTGGGAGTCCAGCGACATAACCATTACGCTAACTGCTGGTTCCCTAAAAATAATTCTAAAAAAAAAGGCACTGCAGCTTCCACCTAAGCTCTTGGGTTCTTCAGTTGATTACTCTAAGGGAAGCCAACCATTAACCAGGAGAACATCCAAGCTACCAAATGAAAAGACCTAAGTCAAAAAAAGCGAGGTCCCCGACTAACCACCCGCGTTCCTTTGCTAGCACTGTGAGTAAGCCACCTTACAGCAGCCCCTCCAGCTCCATGCAAGCTTTACAGTAACTGCAGTCTTCACTGACATGGGACTGCAGATGCCCAAGAGACCCCGGGACAGAACTGTTTAGTTGAGCTCTTCTAAACCCCTAACTTAACAGAAATTAAGAATGATAGTAAAAGATTATTTTCATGTTAAGCTGTAAAATTTTGTGGTGTTTCTAAAAGTAATAATAGGTGACAACATGCAGAGTTAAAAAAAATTATTCTGAATGATACTTTCTTGTCGATATAAGTGACAGAATTTTGCCCTGCCACGTAAGCCTTCATGTGTGTGGGTTTGTTTTATTTGTTTTTCAAATTATCCTATATTATATTCTTTAGATGGCAAGTAAGTGCCAAGACTATCACCGGTAATCTGCAGAAAAATAATTTTAAATCTGATAATATAACTCATAGAAACTGATGGATAACATCTTAAGTTGTAATGTATAACTCTTCTTTAGTAGAAGCTAATTGTCACAGAAGTGGGTCTTTACAAGACTGTCAAATCTTGAATAGGATAAGCCTTCTCTGATGATGAATATGACATAAAGGCTTTGAAAACTCTGCTAGCCTCTCTGAATGCAATGAAATTTTTCACAAGGTGAAAAGAATGAATCTCACACTTTGCAAGGTCTTTCCCTTAATAATACCCACCAAACTCTTTCTCTCCTATTTTGTAGATAGCCTACTCAATTAGGTGTAGTAATTGAGGTCTGGGATAGCATAGATAATTCATTTCCACGATCCTAACACTTCATGTTCTCCATTAGGTTCAACTTCATCCCTCACATCTTACCTAAGGGTGCTTCTAATAGAGAGAGAGAAAAAAAAAAAAAAGGCAGTTTGGGGTTTTTCTTATCTTCTGTTCCTATTCTCAACCACTTTAGGAAGTCTTCTTTGAGGAAGTAGAATTGCTTCTAATCAGAGACATTCAAGGAAAAGTGTAAGAAGGTAGAGCTACAAAGAATCTATAAGTAAGATCAGTCTAAGGATAACTAAGATTTAACTACTTGTATTTTAAGTATTTCTGGTTATATTTATTTTAAAATCATCTTGACTAAGAAATTCTGAATATTTTACATTAGTCATAATGTGGAAGAAAATACCAAGTTTTACATATTTTCTTTATTAAAATGAAAGATATTCAACATCCAGTTTCAGCTCTAACGTATGAAGAACTTGAATGGAAGTAGTCACTCTGGTTCTCATGACAAAATAAAGCTGAATGAGCTGACAATAAATGACTTTCTTGGATCTATCAGAGAATTGAAGTCGCAGGTCAAACCACTCTGAAATCTGGAAAGACAGATGAATACAGAAAATCACAGCTGAGCCAGAAGCTGATAGAAATGGCAATTTTGATGTATTATTGGAGGTTGAGTGTAGGCTAGCTTAAGAGGAGAATTCCTGGGAGTCCAACCTCAGAGTGGCCTCATGTTTTCATCAGCTTCACTTCTAGGAACCTTGTCAGGTTCTCATAGGGAAGTTCCAAGAAAGAAAAAATCCTTCATGTTTCTGACAGGGTGAGGAGGAAAGTAACCATTTTGAAATAGGTACAAAACTTTCTCAATACCAAAACACTACTCTTTAAGAGAAAAGACTAATAATACTCATCCTATCTGGGAAAGGGAAATTATCCACTCCAGCCCCTTGTAGCTATCTTGTATTACCAAAGGGGAGAAGAAGAAGGGCTAAGAAAAACTTGTGAAGGTCACAGTGCGAGGACATAGGCCCAATGAAAGATTGAGATTTAGTTGCAACTTTACAGAACTGGACTGCACAGAGGTGCTATGTATAACAACAGTGGATTATAACCAAAGGAACTTAAAGAAATAGACTCCATTTAAGAGGACTGGCTAGGCAAACAGATACCAAAGTGAGGACAAAAACAAGGACACTGAAATGAAACTGAAGCCTCTGGGAGCCATACAGCTGCAGCAATCTTTTAACTTGTCCCAGCTCCTACAGATTCACTAAAAAACCTCACAGTAAAAGCCTTCCTACCTCAGTTTTTATTACTCAACCTATCATGTTTGGCTTCTAACAAAAAAATGTAAGATACAGTAAAAGAAAATACAGTTAGCAGAAACAAAGAAAGTGTCAGAACCAGACTCAACTATGACACAGATTTAGAAATTATCAGACAAGGAATTGAAAATCACTATGATTACTGTTAAGTGCTCCTCCGGATAAAACATAGGCAGATAGGTAATGTAAGCAGGGAGTGCCAAGAAAAATAAAAAAGAAATAAACATTGGAAATTAAAAAAACAGTATAGTAGAAATAAAGAATGCAAATCAGTAAACTGAACACAACAAAAGAAAGAAGCAGTGAGCTTAAAAATACAGAATAGAAATGTCAACAACTGAAATGCAAAAATAAAAAGGAATGAAAAAAAACAGAACAGAATATTGAAGAACTGTAGGATAATTTCAAAATATATAACTATAATTAATAGAATGCTAGAAGGAAAAAGGAGAAAAAAGCAAAAAATATATTTAAAAAATGACTGTGTTATGTGTTGTTTTCAAGAAACCCACTTCAAATATAAAGAAACAGGTAGGTTGGAAGTAAAGTGATGAAGAAAAATAGCCCATGGCTAGCACAAGTCAAGAGAAATCATATAATTTTAGACTAAGCAGACTTCTAAGTAGAAACATGATCAGAAACAGAGATATCACATTATGATGAGGGAGTTAATTTTCCAAGAAAACATAAGAACCTTAAATTTGTATACACCTAACGATAGAATATCAAAATACATGAGAAAAATTTTAAAAAACCCTGATAAAAGAGTGAAGAAAAATGGAAACATCAACTTTTGCAGTTGGAGATGTCAATGGCCCTCTTTCAGTAATTGGTAGATCCATCAGATGGACAGTCAGTAAAGGTGTCATTGATTAGTGAGTTGACCTAATTGACATTTACACAATACCTTATCTAGCTACAGCTGAATATACATTCTTTTTTAAGCATAAACTATGGCCCAAGATAAACAACATTTTGGGCCATAAATAGATCTGAAAAATTTATAAGCACAGAAATCACACCAAGTATATTCTCAGACTCCATGGAGTTAAATCAGGAACAGATAATAAAATGATAACTGGAAAATACCAAAATATTTAGAACTAACATAATGTACTTCTAAACAACACCCGGGTCAAAAAAAGAGGCCTCCAGGCCAGCACGTGGCATGGTGGTTTAGGCACTGCACTTCGGCATAGCCGACCATGGCTTGAGTTCCAGACTTGGTACCCTGAAAATCATGCCGCAAGCATGTGCACGCATGCCCCAAATTGCGGGAGGACAATGGATTATACTGCCGTCATCCCTCGTGGGAGGTGATTCCTCGCTTTCTCTCTCTCTATCTCTCTCCAGCAAGTGCATGAGCCCTGTGACAAAAACCTAAAAAAAAAAAGACGAGTCCTCAAAATAAATTTTAAAATATTTTGAAGTAAAAGACGATGAAAATAAAATTTATCAAAATGTGTGAAATTCAACAAAAATAGTGTTTAACAGGAATTTGACGATCAGTAAAAAATCAGTAATCAAAGTTGCTCTATATAAAATTAGAGAAACAGGGAACCAGCAGTTAGCGTAATGGCTATGTCGCTGGACTCCCACGTAGTCGACCGCGGTTCGTGTCCCGGACCCGGTGGCTTAAAACTCACGCCGGGCACGTGTGCGTGCGTGCCCAAGATCCCGAGAGGAGAATGGAGGAGAAGGGATTGCGGCGTGACCATCCCCCCTGGGGGGTGATTTCTCGCTTTCTGTCTCTATGTCTCTCTCTGTCTGTCTGGCGAGCGCACGCGCCCTACAGTGAAAATCTCTCTCAAAAAAAAAAAAAAATTAGAGAAACAAGCCATTTAAGTTAAAAGCAAACAGAAGAAAATAATTGAAATAATTAAAATTAAAGCAGAAATCATTAAAATTGAAGACAGAAAATCAATATAGAAATTAAAAACAAACAAACAAACAAAACAGAAGCTGTTTTTAAAAATAAGGTCAATTAAATTCATATACCTCCAGCAAGGCTAATGAAGAATAAAAGATAACAGACACAAATTACTGATGTCATAAATGAGAGACGACTCACCACTACTGATACCATGGATGTTACAAGGATAATAAAGAAATATTATGAACAACTCTGTGCCCCCAAATTTGATAACTTAGATGAAATAATATAATATTGAATAATATAAACTATCAGGAGCTTTATGTACATTGAATACATTGAATCAATATTACTTTCCACAAAAGAATATCGGGCCTTTTCTAGGCCTGATATCAATTCTCCAGTCCTTTTCTAGGCAATAGAAGCAAAGGAAACACTTCCTAACTAATTCTTTAAGGCCAGTACTAGTCCACTACTCAAACCAGACAGAGACATTTAAAGAAAAAATGCAAAAACAAAAACTGCAGTCCAATATCCCACATGAACATCAGTGTAAAATTCAACAAAATATTGACAAATCAAATTCAACATGCATTAAAATAATTATACATCATGACCGAATGAGATTCATCACGGGCATGGCTGACTCAGCATGCAAAAAAAAAAAAAAAAAGAAAGAAAAAGAAAAAAGAAATCAGTGTATCTACCACATTAATAGAGTAAAGAAGAAAAACCATATGATCATAAACAACTGATGCAAAAAAATCATTTGATAAAAACCAACATCCATTCACAATAAAAGCTCTCAACAAACTAGAAATAGAGGAGCATTTCTTCAACTTGATAAAGAACGTCTATAAAAAACATATAGTTAAAATATTTATGATGAGAAATTGGACGCTGTCGCCTTACTATGGGGAAGAAGTCAAGGATTTTCCTCTTACCACTCGTAACCAACCCTGTACTGGAAGTCCTAGCTAGTGCAATAAATCAAGAAATAAAATCTGTACAGATTAGGAAGGAAGAACTAAAACTGCCTTTGCGCAGATGACATGATTATTTATGTAGAAAATTCCAAAGAATTGACAGCAAAAGTTTTGGAATTAAACAGTTACAGCAAGACTGCAGTATACAAGGTTCATATTCAAAAATCAATGGATTTTCTATGTAACAGACATGGAAAAATGGAATTTGGAATTACAAATATAAAACCATTAACAATAGCACCAGAAAAATTAAGAACATCAGGATAGACCTAACAAAACATACAAGATTTTTATGTGAAAAATTGAAAAACTGTGATGAAAGATACCTAAATAAATGGAGAGATGATTAAGTGAATCATTGAAAAGGAGCAGAAAAAGGAGTTTGTTGATAAAGGCCATTTCTTATGACAGCTTTAGAAAATCCTTTTTATCTAGGGAACAATGCTGGATATGGAAGGGACTTGGTTATAATGCTGAGTAGGGAACACAAGTGTACACGCACATGTGCACGCACACACACACACACACACACACACACACACAGTTCCTGCAAGTCTCATGTGGAAAACAGGAATTAAGCAACATTATTATTTAGCTAAAAGTAGGAAATAAACAGGCATGGCTGGACCAGCAGATGGCATAATGGTTACGTTGTTGGACTTTCCTGTGATCCATTGTGGGTTTGAGTCCCGGATCTGGCAGCTTAAAATTTATGCCAGACAAGTGTGCGTGCATGCCCAAAATCCCGAGAGAAGAATGGGAGATGGGTGATTGCAGCATGATCATCCCCCCTGGGGGGCGATTTCTCGCTTTCTGTCTTTCTGTCTCTCCAGTGAGTGTATACTACCTATAGCAAACATTTCTCTTAAAAATATTTATATAAAAACAAACACACAGGCCTGTTTAAACAATGAACAAGCAAAAATCCTCAGGCCTTCCAATGCTCAAACTGTCAGAAGGTGACAGACACAGTATAAGATGGTAATGTGAATTACATGATTTTATGTTATATAATCAGTTATGGTTCTCCCACCTTCCTGTCTAAGGCATAATTTTCATTCAGACTGTCCTAGGCCTTTTACTTCCTTAATGTTGAACAGAAGAAAACAGAACCTAGGAAACCATTCTCAACACTCCAAACTTAGCTCTGCTTTTTCTAAAATTTCAGATTGTTTCAAATGGAAAGTATTTAGTAAAGCTCATTAAAATGTAAGATCTCTGATTTCTGTGAGTGTGACTCGATAATCCCATCCTGTGGGTCAGCTTACATGTATACAGTAGGACACAACAATTCTACTCCCAGGTAAACGCCAAAAAAAATCATTCACAAGTTCAACTAAGACTTACAACTGTAACATTACTCTGAAAGGCCCCAAACTGAAAAAATGTCAGATATCTATGAAGGAGAATGGGTAAATTGTGGGATATTCACGCAATGGAATTTGATTCAAGAATGAATAATTTCAACTACATGAATCAGTATGGATGTATCTCACAATGTGATATTGATTGGATTAGGTCAGACTCAAAGAGTATGTATATTTCTATTAATATTTACACAAAAGCACCCAAAAATCAATCCCCAAAATCAATCTGAACAGTTTAAACTCGGGTACTGTTACCCTCGTTGGACAAAGGGTGAACTGAAGGGAGCATTAAAGGACTTCCCTGTGATGTTCTAGTTTTTGATGAAGGTGCTGGTAAATTCAGTTTCTAAAAACGTGTTGGGCTTTACACTTATGGGATATAAACTAGTGTCTAAAGGAAGAGAAACATTCACTGCTGGGAGCAATGTAATGTAAATAAATGAGCTTTGAAGGTTAAATGGTTAAGAAAAGTCTTAGGAAGTTTTACTGAATATTGAGTCATAGAATTCTTCCATTGCTGCCTCTTCAAGAAGTGTCTGAAGAGATTTAAATAACTTTCAATGGTTTTTAAAACCAGATTCCTTATCTATTCAATATGACAAAATGAGATGAGTGATGAGATGAGAACAAAAACATACTAGAATTACAATGGAAGAGAAAAAAAATACTGTTTGAACAGATAAAAATGTTGGAGATAGCAACTCTTCTAATTGTTATGGTTCCAATTATATATATATATTTCCAATTTGCAGCAGACATATGCACTTGCCAGAGAGGAAAGAAAGAGAGAAAGCACTCCTGTGGGATATGGCCATGCCAAAAATCTGTTCTCCTCCATCTCACCCTCCTTTCAAGGTTTTTGGCACACATTCATATATATATACATGGTGTGTTTTTAAGCCACTGGGTATAGGACTTGAACCACAAGGTTGGTCATGCAGAATCCAGATCCCGAACCACTAGATCATGAGCTAGTCCTATTGTGTGGTTCTAAGAAAATATTCTTGCACGGAGTTTCATGAAAACAATCAATACTATCGCACTTTAATATGCTTTTGTGTTGTTGCTAACGAAAATAATCAAGTAAAAAAACTGACTTATACTGCTTTACTCCCATCTGATGACAATGATCAGAATTATAGGCATGGTAGACTTGGAATCCACTTTTTCATCACTAATGATTGAATGGGCAATCAATTGTAAAAATTGGGTAATTCCATATATAAAAAACAAAACAAAACAAAACAAAAAACAGTACTTTATTTAGCACTTGGCTTTGGATGTCCAAAGTCAAAGGGCCACATCAGGTGATGGTCTCCTCATTGAGAATTGTGCAGGATCCTGAAGCAGCAAAAAGCGTCACATGGCAGGAGTAAGAGTTTGTGTCGTATTTCTGCATTGGTCTCACTCCTGCTCTTTCTAAATCCTACGATATTCAATCACAGGGACTCCATCCTGATGACTTTATTTAATTTTAACCACTTCCCAAAGGTTCCATCTCTTAATCTGATAGTCAAATTAAATTTCTACCCTTGATTTTTGCTTTTTTTTTGTTTTTGCTTTTGCCATAGTGCACATGCACTTGCCTGAGAGAGAAAGAGAGATAAAGAGAGAAAGAAAGTGAGAAATTATCCCCTCCCCTCATGCCTCAATCCCTCTCTTCCATTCTCTTCTCCAGATTTTGGGCACACACATGCATCCAGCATGATTCTCAAGCTGCCGGGTACAGGATTTGAATGGTGGTTGGTGATATGGGAGTTCAGTGCCCCAACTACCATGCCACCTGCTGGCTCCAAGTTTCTGCCCTTTTAATACTATCACAACCAAATTTCAACACAACACATGAATTTTTTTTGATTAAGGTGCTGGGAAATTCAGTTTCTAAAATTGTATTGGGCTTTATACTTATGGTATATAAACTAATGTCTAGAGGAAGAAAAACATTCACTGACAGGAGCAATGTAATGTAAATAAATGGGTTTTGAAGGTTAAATGGTTAAGAAAAATTTTATTGAAGATTGAATCATAGAATTCTTTTTTTGGAGAGATTTTTTTGATATAGGGCGCATGTGCTCACCAGAAAGAGATTTAAGTAATTTCCAATGTTTCTTAAAACCAGATTATGTACAAACCATAGCACAAGATAGACCCTGATGCAAATACTTTTTGAGATCTACCATCTTAGGACCTGTGCCTAAGAGAGTCTATACTATTTAGGATTGGCAAACATTAATATATGGCATGTCATATAAACTATTTGCACAATACCTGCGATCATTAGTTTGTAATGATTAGTTTTCATTTCAGTTTTGAAAGATAATACTTGTATGTTGATTATATGAAGGTATAGCTTAGGAAAAATATCTTATACCATATGGTTAATGAACACTTAACTTCTTCTTAAATATCTCCTAACAACCTTAAAACATTGTCACTAAATTAATACTCCTAAATACATATTTTTGTCTTGTGAAATGACTAGAATGGAAATAATGATGGTGTTTACAACAACCTAAAATTGCCTTAAGCACTTATTTTATAAAATAACTGTGCTACACCCTCTAATAATGGGCTTATTAATTCAGAGTTCAGTAGACTCTAGCAATCAATAAATTTGAATGGGGAAAATTATATCTTCATAATACTTTTAGCTAAAGTTCAACATTTCTTTTGATAGAAGTTTAGTACTTTTTGAGCAGGAATCACAGATTTTCATTTTCAAGACAGTTTATGCTCATTAATTCATTGAAATTATGAGTTATTCAATTCATCTTCAGGTCTTATTAATTAATAAATAAGAAGCAACTATATTACTGTCACATAATATTTAATGTTTTTATACCTATCTTTCAATATGATTTGTTTTCTTTATAATTCCATGTAGGCTATTTTTTTTCAATTGTACCAAATGGTTTCATGACAAAAGGGTAAGAACCTGTGATATATCTCATTTAGTTCTTATAACCTGATGACACTGCTATTATTCATCCCCATTTTAAAACTAAGGAAAGTGAAGCATAGTAAATTAAATGACTTATGTAAGCTCACACAATCAATAAATCCCAGGGCCAAGATTAGAACCTAGACCTATCTGACTTCAGAGCTCGATCTCTTCACTGACCTAGTGTTTTCTGTCAGGGATTTAAATCACAGGGCATTGACTTTCAAACTGTCTACAGAACCCTGGGGTATTTTGTACATGCCCTAGCAAATATCATGAAGAGGACATACTATAGGCAGAGCAGACTCTAGTTAATCTTTGGAGTTCGATTAAACACTTCTGTCCTTTGGCCAGCTAGTGGCATGAGGGTTAGGGTGGCTGGATCCAACATGGTCAACTGCACAGTTTGAGTTCCAGATCTGCTGGCTTGAAAAGGGTAAGAATATGCTAAGTATGTATATTTGCACGCCCGAAATTCCAAAAAGAGAATGGAGGAGAAGGGATTGTGACATGACCATCTCCCCTGGGTGATCCTTTCTCACTTTCCCTCTCTATCTCTCTCTGTCTCTCTTCAGTGAGTACATATAACCTCTGGCAATATTAAAAAAAACAAAAACAAAACAAAACAAAACTTCTGTTCTCTAATATAAGAAAGAAAAAAGTTCTAAACAGTTGCTCTAAAATAATATAATAATACGTAAATCTTAGTCACAGAACAAACTTTTAAAAATTAGATATGGAGGCCAGCAGGTGGTATGGTGGTTGAGGTGTTGGACTCCCACATGGTCAACTGTGGTTCAAGTCCTGGATCTGGTGGCTTTCTCTCTCTCTCTCTCTCTCTCTCTCTCTCGCACACATGTTCTATAGCAAAATTTTAAAAAGTAATAATAAAATCAATAATTAAAAATAATAAAATTAGATATGATAAAAGTATTTTCATCATCAGTCAGTTCAGTCAGTCAAATAAATCATTTCACTGGGTGAAATATTTGGGGAGAGAGGTTTTTGCTATAGGGCATGTACTCTTGCCAGAAAGACAGAGACAGAGAGACAGAAAGCGAGAAATCACCCCCCAGGGGGGATGGTCACGCCGCAATTCCTTCTCCTCCATTCTCCTCTTGGGATCTTGGGCACGCACACCCACACACTCAGCGTGAGTTTAAGTCACCGGGTCCGGGACTCAAACCGCAGTCGACTACATGGGAGTCCAGCGACATAGCCATTATGCCAACTGCTGGTCCCTCACTGGGTAATTTGATTCTACAGTTTTGTTTTGGTTTTGGTTTTTCAGTTTGCAATATAGTGACTGCCCTTAACTTGAGAGAGACAGAGAGAGTGGGAAAGAGAGAAATCATCCCCTGGGGGATGCCACAGTCCCTTCTCTTTGATTCTCCTCTTAGGATTTTGGGCATGTGTGCAAGTTCCCAGTGTGATCCAGCTGCCTTAACCTCAATGCCACCTGTGTCCAAACTCTACAAAATTTTAATCTGAAGACTGAGTCAGTTCAGCACATGCAGACTGATGCTGCTATTCAGCAGATGTAGGCCACATGGGAGGCCTGAGGTGATTCTTCGTTCACCTTAAAAGCCAGGCATAGTGAGGATCATGCATAGAGAAATCCTGTCTTTAAAAACAAACAAAAACACACTGAGAACCAACCAGGATTTTACAGACCTGGAAGAGTATTTTCAGTCCTGACTCTTCAAATTCAACAGTGAAAAAAGGGATGGGAGAATACTAGCACTTCATGAGATTAACTCACCCCACACACCACAAAACCAAGACCCTCAGTTTATTGTATATTTTTTATGAGACTTTAAATTGGCTGCTAGATATGCTGAAAATATTTGATGAATGCAAGATGCTAGACTTGGCTGTAGTATATGTTTAATATACAGTCACTCAACCTCATTTCTCTCTTATTTTTGTTAAATTAAACTACTTGGCTTGATTACTTCCTGTGGGATTTCTGTGAGTTCTGTGGAACAATTTCAAGATTATAAATGAGGCAGAATTTTAGTTTTATGAGGCTATGTTGTATGTTTGGAAATGCTGCCATATTCAATTAGGAAGGCTTAAATTGAGACAAGAAAGCTTTTTTGTTGTTGTTAAAGCTACAAATTTCCTTTTAGGAATGTTATTCAGGTTCACAAGGAATAGAGATGAGTTAGGAGGAAAAGAGGAACATTATAAGGTTCTTCCTTTTAGTGATTGTTCAGAAGGAAGTGCAGGACCTAGAAATGTATGAATTTGAGGCAGGATATGTTCTACCTTTTTTTTATAACAAATGTGTCAGAGTGATCAACAGAGATGTCATATAGCACTATTCACTTTTCCTGAAAAATATTAAATAGATCTTTGAACATCATATCCCAGAACCCCAAGATATAAATAAATAAATAAATAAATAAATAAATAAATAAATAATAAACTTGGAAAACAGATGCTGCTAGATGAGGGAAAGAATATAATAAAATTGGAAGACTGGAGAAAGACAGAACTATAGCTGTGGAACTTGTCTGCCCAAAAAACTTGTGAGTAAAATAGAGCATCCCTATGCAGGCTCTCACTGATTGTAGCTTTTTGTGTTTTGTTTTTGTTTTTGTTTTTGTTTTTTGAGAGATTTTTGCTATAGGGCACATGCGCTCACCAGAAAGACAGAGACAAAGAGACAGAAAACGAGAAAGCACCCTACCCAGGGCAGATGGCCATGCCACAATCCCTTCTCCTCCATTTTCTTCTCAGAATCTTGGGCACGCACGCACATACACCTGGCATGAGTTTAAGCCACCGAGTCTGGGACATGAACTGCGGTCAACTACATGGGAGTCCAGCAGCATGGCCATTACACCAACTGTTGTTCCTCTGTAGATTTTTTATAACTGCAACAGGACAAAAGCTTCTTTATTCTCTGACTTGCCTATAGTTTCTTATCTACTTTCAGATGTAGATCTCATTATCATGTAATCTCTCCTCTCCAACCCCCTCCCTACAAACAACTGCTAGAAAATATAAATGGTCTACACGTGACACTGCACATTTTATTTGGTACTTTCAGCTTAGATTACTCTTCGTAAACCGTGCAGATTGCTATTACATAAACAAAAACAGCATATGCAGGAGATTTCATTCCCCTAGCCTCCCTTTCCTTTAGAGAGTCCCTCTGATCAATAATTACCAATCTTAAAAATGGTTAATCTGGGCCATTCCATGGTGTGGTGGCAAAAGCAGCCGGATCTCAGACGGCACACCGGGGTATGAGCCCCAGACCCAGTGGCTTGAGAAGCACACTGGACACACATGTACATGCCCAAAATCCCAATAGGAAAATGACAGAGAAGGGATTTTGCCATGGCCATCTCCTATAGGGGGTGCTTTCTCTCTCTCTCTCTCTCTCTCTCTCTCTCTCACACACACACACACACACACACACACACACACACAAGTGCATGCATCCTATAGCAATTTTCTTTAAATGAAAAAAAAAACAACTTTTATCTAACCATTTCCTGAGAGATGGAGAGAGATGAGTATCGTTGGCAAGGCCCTCTTGCCCCCTCTTTCCCCTGGCCTACAGTCAGCCAGGAATACAGTTGTACATGTGGGCATATACAATATGTTGACATAGGCCCAGGACACAAACCTGGAACTTTCCATATGGTCTCCAGCATCACGAAACAGTGCCCTTACAGCCTGAGGTCTGTAGCGGGGCCAGGAATGGCTAAACTGTTTCTCTCACTCTCCCACTTCCTCTTTCTCTTTCTTATGTGAAAAGAGCAGACACATCAAAAGAGAAACACAATTTAAACAAACATCTGAGTCACAGTGAAAAGTCCAATAAGTGCCCTAAGCATGAGTGATGGGTGAAGGGGACAGGCAGGGCCAGGGGCGGAATTGCAGTAATGAGACAAGGAAGCGAAACCTAGGCTGCCGAAGAGAACACGGTGCAGCAGTTCATGACTTGAAAGAACAATACCTCAGGCCTCCCTGTAACGTAATCAGCATCTCTACTGCCCACATGAGCTATCTCACCATTTCAACATCAAGAATTTTCCATCCCCGTCTTTCCGCTTTCGTATCTCACCCATATATTCACAAGCCCAAACTGCCAGGGGGTGAAACACACAGAACCTCAATCTTCCAAACGCAGCCGCTTTGTTTGCTGCGACAGCCCGAGGCTTAAGACAGCCCATAGCTTCTGTGTCCGGCACACAGCGCGTTCTCAGTGAGTCAAGTCAATGACTGTTTCCCCACTCACTCAACATAACTGTCGATTTCCCTGAACACTTACATTTATGTCGTAAACAAACCCACCATCAATTATATGCAAGTATATATTAAGTGGAGATTTGTGTAGGGCAGTTTACGTGGACGGCATTGTTATTATGAACATTTTACCTGAGGACTTACAACCTAAATGGAGGGAAGGTCACACGCATCGTAAGTTCGCCCACTACCGCAGCATGTGCTATTCGCTGAAATGAGTGATAAGCTCCTTTCATGTTTACAAGAGAGAACGGTTGCTCATCAGTGACTCCACGAAGGAAAGTTTCATGATAATAACAACAGCAATAATTTATCTGCTTTTAAGCAAATGCTCTATGTATATAGATAATTTCCCACAACCTTATGATGTACTATAAGTACTTCCATTATACACATGAGGAAACTAAAGGTCTGGCAAGTTAAGGAACTTTTCCCAGGACACATACCTAGCAAATGTGAGTCCAGCTCTGGAGCCTTGCTCTTTTTTTATTTTTAAAGAAATATTGGGACCAGCAGTTGGTGTAATGGGTCTGTCGCTGGACTCCCATGTAGTCGACCATGGGTCAAGTCGTAGACCCAGTGGCTTAAACTCACGCCGGGCACATGTGCGTGTGTGTCCAAGATCCTGAGAGAAGAATGGAGCAGAAGGATTGTGGTGTGGCCATCCTCCCGGGGGGCCGGAGTGGGAGGTGATTTCTCACTTTCTGTCTCTCTGTCTCTGTCTTTGGTGAGCGCATGTACCCCTTATCAAAAGCCTCTCAAAAAGTATTTATTTAATTTTATTTATTATTTTCCAATTTGCTATAGGGCTCATGTGCTCACTACAGAAAGACAGAGAGATAGAGAGAAAGGGGGAAAATGAGAAAGCAATCCCCAAGCCTAGGACTCAAACCACAGCCAGCCAGGCAGGAGTCCAGTATCTTAATTAGCATACCACCTACTGGTTCTGGAGCCTTACTTTTAACTACTGTGATGAGCATAAAGGAGTAAGCATGTACCTCTTACTACTACTACTACTAAAGAGGATGGCTTCTACAATTTATTGAGTGCTTCTTATGTGTTAAGCACTGCTCTAAAGAGTATGTGTATGTGTGTATACATATATGTATATACATATATAATTTCATTAATTCACACAACAATTTTATGAGGTTGATTTATTTATGATTCCCACTTTACAGAGGAAAAAACTAAGACTTAGAAAGGTTAGATAATCTGCCCAAATTTCACAGATAATGATGAAGCCAGAGTACAGAGTGAACCAGCCTAGCTCAAGAATCTTCACACTTGGGACCAACAGTTAGCGTAATGGCTATGTTGCTGGACTCCCAAGTAGTCAACTGTGGTTCATGTCCTGGACCCGGTGGCTTAAAACTCACGCCGGGTGCATGTGCATGTGTGCCCAAGATCCTGAGAGGAGAATGGAGGGGAAAGGATTGCGGTGTGGCCATCCCCTCTAGGGGGTGATTTCTCACTTTCTGTCTCTTTGTCTCTCTCTGTCTGTCTGACGAGCACATGCACCCTATAGCAAAAACCTCTCAAAAAAAAAAAAAAAGAATCTTCACACTTAACCATTACAAAACAAAGGCAAATTGTACTTGGAAGGCAGCGTTGGAGATTAATCCATGTAGTGGCAACAAGTACGGTACTATGTGAGCGGTTAAGCCCAACTATATTTTCTACTCCTTTTAAAGCAATGTGAACCCTCTGAAACTTCTATTTGAATGTAGACCTTCCCCTGCAATTGAAAGAGACTGCCTTTTGGCTGTTAAATAGAGATCTATGTGATACAGAATTCATTGTTGTAAAAAGGCTGTTGCTGTAGAGTTCTGAGATCTGGACTGAGGGGCAGTCCCCAGGAGTTCCTTCACAGAGCCACATGGATAGCCCTTGAAGCAGGTAAATGTCAGGGAAAACATGAATGTTCCTCTCAGAACATGTGTGGTCATGTCAAAATAAGACATGACAGAGATATCATCAAGATGGCTGACTAGAGGGACCCGGGACTCCTGCCCATGCAAAGACGAAACAAAGCAGCAATAGATAGATGCACTTTAAGGAGAAGTTCTGAAGAGGAGCACTGGAATCCAGCAGGGAAATTATAGAAGCTTTCTGAAGCACAAAGAGTTGGCATGACAGTGCAAAGGGGAAAGCAAAGCAGGCTGCCAGATCAGCCTGGAGCTGAGGAGAGACGCCCCTTGCTGGGAAAGGGTACTTGAGATCCTGAGCAGTGCCCATTGCCACTGCAGATGATAATGTCCTAGCTGCATCAGGCCCTGAGGAATGTAAGGAATGTGAAGAATGTAAGGAATATAAGGAATGTAAGGAATTTCTTGAAGTCCCCAGGGCTACAAGATTACAGAAGGGTCATACACAGGGTTACCGGAACCCTTGGCCTTAATGCTATGGCATGTGCTTTTAGGAGAGCAGAGCCAATGTTGTACTAAAGCTTGTCCTCAGAGCCAATAGTCTCCATATCTCCATATCCTCCAGGTCCCATGGGTATCATGCTATGCCTGCACAAGCAGCTACAGTGCTGCCACTCTAGTGGATCGAGCACTATGACTATGACCCTGGCTTCAAGGTGCACACAGTGCTATGCACCGTAAGACCCAGACTGTCCAATGTGGTGAGGAGGACACCACTAGACCTTGGGGAGACTATGCACCTTCTCCTTGACCCCTCACCCCTGCAGGGTCACAGGGATTCATGTACTCTTCAGGAAATGACAGGACAGTAATGACTATCATAAGAACACAAGTATAAAACTCACTGATAGAGTAGATACAAAATAAGAAATAGGAATCAAACTTTATCATTATAAGAAGACCACTGAACTGCAAAGAGAAACAATGAGAGAAAGAAATAAACAAAGGGAAAATGGTATGAAATCTTTTATTTATAAAAAAAAAATGAGTCATTCACTGTGAACAAAATGCACTGTCATGAATGAAGGAATGTCTTCAGTGAGTATGTGTTATATATTCAACACTGAAGTTCTATTACTGAGAAAATGTCAATCCTGAAATCAAAGCAGAGAGAATTTTAGATAGATTTCACATTAGAGACCAGTCTGGGAAAAAAATAAATATTGACCAATAAAAACTGTAAAACATTTTAACACAGTTTAGCAAATCATCAGAATTTTGAAAAAAGAACTATCATTGAAAAAAGAATGTGGTTTATAAAAGATAGTGAGGTTATCTTGGTATATTAAATGCTGGTTTCTAAGAAATTAGATTCAATTTCAAATAGGTAAGATTAGATCTGACTTGCATTTATAAATTAGGTCAGTTCTTGCAAATATCTAACCAATAAAATGTGTTGCTTAAAATGCTAAAAGTAAAGGAAGAAAGAAAGGGAAGTATAAAATAGCCAGAAAATAATTAACAAATTAACAAAATAATAGGAGTAGGTTCTTATCTATTAAAAATAACCCTGAATGGAAATGAGTTAAACTCCTCAATTAGAAGATATTAATGGGCTGAATGGATATAAAAAGAAGAACCAATGCCATCTATAAAACACTCACACCACCTGTAAAGACACACATAGACTGGAAGTAAAGGTACAGGAACAGATATTTCATTGACATGGACACCAAATAAAAACAGCAATAACTATATACAAGGGGACTTCAAAAACTTCATGAGAAAATAATGGAATTAAAGTACAAGTTTATTCTGGTGCAAAAAGTTTTTGAAATCTATGGGCAGTAATTTTGTAATACACATTTTGCATGAACTTTGAAGATTTCTCACCATTATATCAAATAAAATAGACTTCAAGTCAAACACTGTAAAAAAGAGACAAAGAAAGTCTTATAATAAAGAAATCAGTTCTGAAGAAAATTATATATGCACCTAACATTGAAGCATCCAAATATATAAAGCAAATATTATTTCATATAGAGGGAGAAACAGATTCCAGCACAATAGTTGGGGACATTAATATTCTACTTTCAGTATAGGATAGATTATGTAGACAGAAAATCAGCAAAGAAACATGAGACTTAAGCAGCACTGTAGACCAAGTGGATCTACCAGACATTTACAGAACATCCCATCCAACATCTGAACAATATTCATCCTTCTCACCACATAGAATGTTGTCTAGATTAAACCACATGTTAGGAAACAAAACAAGTCTCAACAAATTAAAAAAAAGAATTTTTTTTTAAATTTTTGGAAAGAGATTTTTGCTATAGGGTGCATGTGCTCACCAGACAGAGAGAGAAAGTAAGATATCAACCCCCAGGGTGATGGCCATAGTGCAATCCCTTTTCCTCCATTTATCTCCTGGGATTTGGAGTATGCATGCACATGTGCTGAGTGCAAGTTTCAAGCTTCTGGATCTGGTACTTGAACCACAGTCAGACACGTGGAAGTCCAGCACCGTAACCACTACATCACTTGCTGATCTCTCAACAAATTTAAAAAATAATTGAAATGATGTCTGGTATCTTTTCTGACCACAGTGTATATTCAGACTAGAAATCAACAAAAGGAATTTCAGAAACTATACAAATATGTGGACATTAAACAACATGTTTCTGAACAACTACTGGGTCAATGAAAAAATTAAGAAGGAAATTAATAAAAAAAAGTTTTGAAACAAATGAAAATGGAAACACAACACACCAAAAACTCTGGGATACATCAAAAGCAGTACTAAGAGGGAAGTTTATAGCAATAAATGCACACATAAAAATATATTTTAAATAAGCATCTAATATGACACCTCTCAAGAAAATAGAAAAGCAAGAGAAAAAAAAAAAGCCAGATTGAGTCTAGGGGGAAAGAAATAATAAAGATCAGAGAAGAAGTAAACAAAATTGAAACTAAAAATAAGAGATCAACCAAAGAAAACGAAGGCATTACAACTGAAATCACAGAAATATGAAGGAGACTATTATGAACAACCAAAGGCCAATGAACATGAAAACTTAGAAGATATGGATAAATCCCTCATAAAGCTTACCAAGTCTGAACCAGGAAGAAAGAGAAGACCAGAATATAATAATGAGCAACAAGATTGAATTGGTAAGAAAAAGTCTTCTAACAAAAAAAGATCCATGATTGAATAGCTTCCTTGCTACATTCTATGAAATTTTTAAAGAACCAACACCAATCTTCTCAAACTTTTTTTTTAGTAGAAAGGGATGGAATTATCTCAAACCCATTCTACTAGGCCTGCATTGTCCTCATCCCATAATCAGGCAAAGACACACCAAAATAAAACTACATGCTAATATTCCCAGTAAACTTTGATGCAAAAATCCTCAACAAAATCCTAGTACACTGAATTAGAACATCAAAAAGATTATATACTATGATCAAGTAGGATGTATCCCAGGCATGCAAGGGTGGTTCAGCATGAACAAATCAATAGATGTGATGCATTACATCAATAGTTAAAGGACAGGAACCAGCAGTTAGTGTAATGGCTATGTCGCTGGACTCCCCGTAGTCGACTGCGGTTCGAGTCCCGGACCCGATGGCTTAAACTCACGCCGGGCGCATGTATGTGCGTGCCCAAGATCCCGAGAGGAGAATGGAGGAGAAAGGATTGCGGCGTGGCTATCCCCCCTGGGGGGTGATTTCTCACTTTCTGTCTCTCTGTCTCTCTCTGTCTTTCTGGTGAGCTCACGCGCCCTATAGCAAAAATCTCTCTCAAAAAAAAAAAAAAAAAGACAAAAGTTAAATGATCACTTTAATAGATGTAAAAAAATTCGATAAAATTCCACATTCTTTCATGATAAAAATTTTCAAAAATTAGGAATAGAAGGAACATAGCTCAACACAATAAAAACCAAATGCACAGTTAACATTATATTGAACAGGAGAAACTTGAAGGCTTTTCCTCTAAAATCTGGAAGAAAAAGAAGGATGCTTACTCTCCTCACTCTATTTAACATGGTAATAACAACTCTACCTGGAGCAATTAGATAAGATAAATAAATAAATAAAGGGCATTAAAATTGGAAAAGAGATGGGACCAGCAGGTGGTGTAATGGTTACGTGGCTAGACTCCCACATGTCCTGGTGCAGTTCAAGTCCCAGATCCAGTGGCTTGAAACATGCCTGGTGCATATGCTTGGGCATTTTGCATGCCCAAAATCCTGAGAGAATAGAGAAGGGATTGTGGCATGGCCTTCCTCCCAAAGGGGTGATTTCTTGCTTTTCATCTCCCAGTCTCTCTGGCAACCACACGTACCCTATTATAAAAATCTCTCTCAGAAAAAGAAAAAAAAAATTGATGAAAGAAATCAAAGAGAGTACACACTAAAAATTGAAAAGCTATTATCATATGTACATGACAAAAAAACATATAACCCAAAGAAATCTACAGATTCAATGCAGTCCCTATCAAAAATATGACATGCTTCGCAAAATAGGAAAAAAAATTCTAAAATTTGTATTGAAGGGTCAGCCAGTGGTGTGGTGATTAAGGCAGCTAGTTTCCACATGCTAACTGCCTGGTTGGAGTACCAGACCCAGCTGCCTTGAAAAACACACTAGATACATGTGCATGCAAGTTCCAAATCCCAAAAGGAAAATGGAGAAGGGACTACATTGCATGGGAGACTCTCTCTCTCTCTCTCTCTCTCTCTCTCTTGGTTTTTCTCTCTCTCTCTCACCTTCTGCCTCTGGTGAGCACACTCATCGTCTAGCAAATTAAAACTTTAAAAAATTGTACTGAAGACTGAAACTGACCAGAGGCCTGGGAAGAGTCAGGCTAGTTAACTAGCAATTAGCCTGACTAAAGCAGACCGCTTTGGTCCAGTGACTGTGAGATCCTCCCTGCATCCTGACTGGCACAGAATTACATGAACGTATAGCAAAGCCTTCTTATCACTGTTAAAGTTAAACTCGGACATTCTTTTCTGCTGACGCTGAGTCTTTTTGAGACAAAACCAATTGCTAACCTAAGGAAAAAAAAACAATTGCTAACCTCAGAAATTACTATATCCACCCATAACCTATAAGCCTTCACTTCTAGATGCTTCACATTTTGGGACCAGGTCAATTTGAAAACTCTGTGTATTGATTTACAGTTCTGCTTGGATCTCCTGCTTTCAGACTAAATAAAGGAGCTATGGGATCTAAGACACCCAGAACACTTTTTCAGGGCTACCAAAGAACATAATTCTAGGCAACAGTCATTTAAATTTAGCTATGAATAAAGCATTTAAAATATTTTTACCGAATTTCTATTGATAGTATGGAATCACAAAAGACCCCAATGGCCAAAGCAATCCTGAGTTTAAAAAAAAAAAAAAAAAAAGAAAGGAAGGAAGAAAGCTGCAGGCACCATACTACTTGTCTTCACAATATACTACAAAGCTATAGCAACCAACACAGCCTGTTACTGGCATTTAAACAGGCACACATAAGGTATCTCATAGAAGTGGACTCATACAGTATTTGTTCTTTTGTGACTGGCTTATGTCACTTAGCATAATGTCTTTCAATTTCATCCATATTGAAGTACCTGTCAGAATCCCCTGTTAAAATCTTTAATTTTGCAGGGGACAGCAGGTGGTGTGGAGGTTGAGGCAGTTGAACCCCACTGGACCAATTGCATGGTTCAAGTTCTAGACCCAGGGACTTGACAACATGCCATATGTGTGTGTGTGTGTGTGTGTGTGTGTGTGTGTGTGCCCAGAATCCCAAGAGGAAAACAATAAAAGGGATTGTGGATTAGCAATCCCCCCTCCCCCGGAGGGTATTTTTCTCACTTTATCTCTCTATCTCTCTCCATGTCTCTCCAGAGAGCAAACACACCCTATAGCAAAAAAGCAAAAACAGACCCACAGACCAATGGAACCCAATAGAGAAGCCAGAAATAAACTCATGTATATATATGCCACTGATTTTTAACAAAGTTACCAAGACTATTCATTGAGGAAGGGATCGTCTCCACTAGAAGTGGTGCTGGGAAAATTAGATATCAACATGTGGAAGAATAGAACTAGTTTTCTATTTTTCACCATATACAAAAATCAACTTAAAAGTGAATTAAAGAAAGACCTAAACACTAGTCTCAAATCTATGAAACTACTAGCAGAAAACATAGGAGAAATACTTCAGGACATTGATACCGGCAAAGAATTTTGGGTACTCCTTCAAAAACACAGTCAACAAAAGCAAAATGTGATATATACACACAATAAAATTGTATGCAGCCCTAAAAAGGAAGGGGATTCTGACAGGTGCTTCAATATGGATGAAATTGAAAGACATTATGCTAAGTGACATTAGCCAGTAACAAAAGAATAAATACTGTATGATTCCACTTATTTGAGGTAACTTACATTGTCAAAACTCACAGAAAGAGAACATACAAAATCAGTTACCAAGCGCTGGGGTTAGGGAAGAGGAGGAACTAACATGTGATGGGCAAAGTGTTTCAATTTTGCAAGATAAATAAATTCAAAAGATTGATTGTACCACAATTTGAATATACTTAAAACACTGAGCTACTGATTTCTACTGCATGTTGAAATCCATATTAAATCAAAATACTCTATTGAGGTTTTGTTGGCAATATTTTTCCACACAAAAATAATACGTATTGTAAAAATCTAATAATGTAGAAGTATGTAAAGTAAAATATGAAAGTCCTCTTTCTAAGATCTTATAACCCACAATTTATAATTGGATTTGTATCCCTTAAATTGTTTTCTGTGTAACTTAGGAAAGTAACACTGACTGCATTAACAAAAATGGAATATCTGGGCTTAAAAAAATTTGCAATGCATCAAGTGGTAAAATAATAAGATACTATAATGAGCAGATCAAATGACACTGCTTATTCAGTATAAACAGCGGGACATAAAAAGGCTTTGCTTTTTGTTACTATTGCATAGTGTTTAATATCCAAATAACTAACTTCTGTTAAACTTCTCTGTGCTTTAGTTGCCTCCTGAAAGTGGAGATTAATGATACCTACTTTTCTGGGTCAATGTAAGGTTTAAATAAAATGTCTTTAGGTACTTATAGTTCCTGACACAGAACAGCCATTCAGTAGATGATATCATTGAGAAATATGTACAATTAATCTTACTAAGATCCATCACAATAATTAGAAATATAATCACACTATGTATGATCATGCATACCACAAGAACAAGAGGGCCTTTCAATTGAGGGAGAGAAATTCAGGGAGAAAATGCTTTGGAGGGAGTGGAGGGAATTATAAGCAGTGTAAAGAATTTAGAGAATGAAAGAATGTGATTCAGAAGAAAAGAAATGATCACATGTTAAAGGCAAGTTTAAAGTATGGGTAAATACACACCTTCTGAGGAATTATTAGGTTACGCTATTTAATGAAATACCCAGGTACTAGCTGGAAATTCTCATTGTCAACCAGGAAGGGAGAGCTAAATCATATTTTGTCATTTTCTGTTAAAGAAAAATTATGAAGTGTTCCATCTCATCTTCCTGGAGGATTCTCTTGGGGGAAGCAAAGTAATCCCTCTGTTATTAGACCCATACCTTGACACCCACTAGACCATCTTAGATAATAATATTGAGAAAAGGAGAAGTCAATTGTAATGAAGTTATAGACACTTCCTTATTTTTTAAGAGTTTTGTTTGTTGTTTTTTGTTTTTGCCTTAAGACATGTTCACTCACCAGAGAGAGAGAGAGAGAGAGAAACAGAGATGGAAACGGAGAAATTACCCCCAGGGTGAATGACCATGCCATAATCCCTTCTCCTTTCTCCTCCCCAGATCTTGGGCACGCATGCACACATGCCTGGCATGATTTTCAAGCCATCAGGTCTAGGACTGTAACCATAGTAGGTAATGTGAAAGTCCAACAATGTAACCACTATATCATTTGCTGATCCCCCCCACCCCTTTTTGGTGGTTACTGGGCGCAAGCACTAGCCAGAGACACACACAGAGAAAGAGAGAGGGAAAGTGTAAAATTAGATGAGGCTAAGCTTAATTCCATGTGTCTACAAATCTAGACTCCAGATTTGTGAGTTCTGACTCGTATTACCGATAAAGTCAGTCATATTTGTGACAACCAGACATAGACTACTGTTTGAACAGGCTCATGTGCATCAGTAATAAGCAAATAAAGTAAAACGCTGGGATTGACACTTCTCAGTCCCATATTTGAAGCCCTCATAGAAATGCACAAAAGAAGGGAACCAGCAGTTAGCGTAATGACTATGTCCCTGGACTCCGACGTAGTCGACCATGGTTCGCGTCCCGGACCCGGTGGCTTAGAACTCACGCCAGGCGCGTGTGCGTGCCCAAGATCCCGAGAGGAGAATGGAGGAGAAGGGATTGTGGTGTGACCATCCCCCCTGGGGGTGATTTCTCGCTTTCTGTCTCTATGTCTCTCTCTCTGTCTGTCTGGCGAGCGCACATGCCCTATAGCAAAAACCTCTACAAAAAAAAAAAAAAATAGAAAAGAAAGAAAGAAATGCACAAAAGGAAAAAAAAATGGAAGAGTTTAGGTCAAAAGCAAGAAGTTCCTCATCCTATGGCAAAATCATGTAATGTCTGTTGTCACACAAGTCTAGATTTTTAGATAAGCAATGCAGCTACATGGGACTTTCCTGGTTTCATGGACTTTAGAGGTAATTGTCTTGAGTAAACAGGAAAAATGCCTAAACTAGAGAAAAGCACATCTTCCTCAAGAAAGCCGGAACATTCAGCTCTTCTAAACTAGCTGACAGACACACTCATGAGATTATGATTTTGGCAGCACAGAGGAAGAGATGTTGCCAACTTCACAGTCAAACCATTGAATTGATGTTGCTTTATCTTAATTAAACTTATTATTATAACCGTTCACTAAGTGTGGCTGTCCTGTCTTTCCAATATTCTCAAGAGTGCTAGAAGGAGGGGTATGCCAGCCCAGCAATATTCCTTGACATTGATTGCCTACAGAAATGGTGGTGCTCTAGCATGAATGCTTTTCTTGAATTCACTCTTTGGATTTTAGGGTTAGTTTTTACATTGATTGGAGCTCTTTTAAATAAACAAATTTTGAATGAAATCTCTGAACAAAATGCACGGCTTTAATTTTTTAATGTAAATATTAACAATCAACTCATTTGATTCATGAGTTTTATCAGGTGATCATTATTTATCAGAGCCTTGTGAAACCTGTTTCTGCCATCCAAAAATATATTATTAGTATTTATCTTGTTTTATGCTGAAAATATGTAACTTTTCAGCAGATCAATCCCATATCTCCCTGCGTTACAATATTGCTGAATGATTATTGACTGCATATCATAGAATCTGAAAATTACCCTTGCATCCTGAAATGATCTGCATTTAAAAATTCTCCAGACCATTTTTTCAAGTGTTTATGTAAATTGTTAAACTTCCTTATTAAGAATGGTTGTCATTTTACTGAGAACATAACCATATACAGCCTCTTAATGAGCAATTCATTTACATAGGTAGATGTATTACCCACTTCATCATCCAAAAGGAACTTCACATTTCTAGAGCAAGTTTTATTTCCCCAAAACTAAAGCTGTTTTATACGTGTCATGTCATAAATTGAGGATGCTTACAAGGTAGTTAGCAATAACTATCATCAGCAAACTACACTCAGGGAAATCAAAGCTGTGAATAATAGGACAATGGTGGTTAAACTATAGATAAATAATCTTATATTTAAGTACATGCTTTTATCCAAAGATTAATATCATAGTTTGAGACTTCATTATTTTTTTTTCCCTTGGAGAGGTTTTTGCTATAGGCCGCATGTGCTCGCCAGACAGACAGAGAAGAGAGGCAGAAAGCAAGAAATCACCCCCCAGGGGGGATGGTCATGCCACAATGCCTTCTCCTCCATTCTCCTCTCGGGATCTTGGACATGCACGCACACGCGCCTGGCGTGAGTTTTAAGTCACCGTGTCCGGGACGCGAACCGTGGTCGACTACATGGGAGTCCAGCGACATAGCCATTATGCTAACTGCTGGTCCCAGTTTGAGACTTCATTTGCCCTTTTGTGTCTTGGATGATTTTTTGTTTGTTTGATTTTTCCTAGTTTATTTCTTTAATTAGTACTCAGAGATTTGTGCAGCAGCTTAACAAGAGAATATGAAAGAGAATCCTGAGTTTTCTGTGCATCTTATAATGACTCACCATTTGACTTTGAGCTAAGGTTCACAACAACACAGTCCTCTACATGGTCAAGATTACTGCTCCATAAGAAAAATAGTATTTATTTTCTTCTCAAGAGAGCTACAAATTTTAATTAATGCTTTTAAAAAGCTTTTGACCCCCTTGAATGTGTATTAGCCTTTGTGTAATGATCTCTATTTTTGGTTTGGTCATATTTTTAAAATAGGCCGCATGTGCTCGCCAGACAGACAGAGAAGAGAGGCAGAAAGCAAGAAATCACCCCCCAGGGGGGATGGTCATGCCACAATGCCTTCTCCTCCATTCTCCTCTCGGGATCTTGGACATGCACGCACACGCGCCTGGCGTGAGTTTTAAGTCACCGTGTCCGGGACGCGAACCGTGGTCGACTACATGGGAGTCCAGCGACATAGCCATTATGCTAACTGCTGGTCCCAGTTTGAGACTTCATTTGCCCTTTTGTGTCTTGGATGATTTTTTGTTTGTTTGATTTTTCCTAGTTTATTTCTTTAATTAGTACTCAGAGATTTGTGCAGCAGCTTAACAAGAGAATATGAAAGAGAATCCTGAGTTTTCTGTGCATCTTATAATGACTCACCATTTGACTTTGAGCTAAGGTTCACAACAACACAGTCCTCTACATGGTCAAGATTACTGCTCCATAAGAAAAATAGTATTTATTTTCTTCTCAAGAGAGCTACAAATTTTAATTAATGCTTTTAAAAAGCTTTTGACCCCCTTGAATGTGTATTAGCCTTTGTGTAATGATCTCTATTTTTGGTTTGGTCATATTTTTAAAATCACCTTTAAAATGACTTCTATGGCAGATATTGTAATAAAATGTTAGTTAAATTAAAATTAAAAGAAGACTGCTTATTTTAATGTTAGACTACATGACATTGTATATAAGAAAAAGATGCCCTGTGCCCTTTTACAAAGACATAACAGAAATCTAAGAATTTCATTTATTTAAAAAGAGGCTATGACTATCTCCTTGGCATTTCTGCAGAGCACTGCTCTCTGTGACCTGAATTTTATCATTACCAAACCAATAACAGAAACAGCTGCATCCCAAGGCATGCTCAAAGGAAGTAAGCTACCACTGATTAGATACAAATCGGTTATGAATTTTACTCAATAACTCTAATGTTGCTGTTTTCTCACAGGAATTTAAGACTTGGAACAATTTTCTTACCCCACAAATCCATGAGATGGGCATCATTTTTGGAGGTCATGTCTCAAAATTTAAACTCATCATTTTAAGATTGGTTTCTCTAATATTTGCCATCCTCATCTCTTTTTATCACAAAGGCAATCTTGGCCACAAGCAACATTCTCTTTTATGTCTAGACCTCACACAATTACCTACTTCAAGTTTTGTTTTCTTAAATAGCTTTTGTTTTCTCTCTCCCTAAATATTATGGAACGCAGCTACAAACTAACATCACAAACCAACCATACTCACAGCCATAATTCTAAATATAGGTATTTATATAAATATTAACATTTACTTAAAAGACGATTCTCCGGGACCAGTAGTTAGTGTAATGGCTATGTTGCTGGACTCCCACGTAGTCGACCGCGGTTCAAGTCCTGGACTTGGCGGCTTAAACTCACGCCGGCCGTGTGTGCGTGTGTGCCCAAGATCCCGAGAGGAGAATGGAGGGGAAGGGATTGTGGCGTGGCTGTCCCCCCTGGGGGGTGATTTCTGGCTTTCTGTCTCTCTGTCTCTCTCTGTCTTTCTGGCGAGCACACGTGCCCTGTAGCGAAAACCTCTCCAAAAAAAAAAAAGACAATTCTCAGCTACCTATTTTAACTAGATCACACATACAATTTACTAGCTCTAATCTGCAAGTTATGTATGACTATGGTTTTCATTATACTTTTTTCAAGTTATGTTTAATTATGAAATATTTAAAATATACAGAGAATAGTATGGGAGAAATATATATATTCACTTCCTAAGCAAGAAAATATTCCCTTTCAATCATAATGTGGCAGTCAGATTTTACCACTCCTTTCTGAGAAGTATTTACCATTGCAAGATTCTTAGATAGACCCAATATCCCGAGAGGAGAATGGAGGGGAAGGGATTGTGGCGTGGCTGTCCCCCCTGGGGGGTGATTTCTGGCTTTCTGTCTCTCTGTCTCTCTCTGTCTTTCTGGCGAGCACACGTGCCCTGTAGCGAAAACCTCTCCAAAAAAAAAAAAGACAATTCTCAGCTACCTATTTTAACTAGATCACACATACAATTTACTAGCTCTAATCTGCAAGTTATGTATGACTATGGTTTTCATTATACTTTTTTCAAGTTATGTTTAATTATGAAATATTTAAAATATACAGAGAATAGTATGGGAGAAATATATATATTCACTTCCTAAGCAAGAAAATATTCCCTTTCAATCATAATGTGGCAGTCAGATTTTACCACTCCTTTCTGAGAAGTATTTACCATTGCAAGATTCTTAGATAGACTTCCCACCCATGTTTTCATATACGTGTTTCCAAAAACAATTTTGAGGGCAGGTTGGCAAACTATAACTTGTGTGTCAAATCCAACCATGGCTTGTATCATAGGACACATGAGTTAAAATAGTTTTTGTATTTTTTTCATAGAGCATGTGTGTCTGCTGGTGAAAGAGAGAGATAGTGAGACAGAAAATGAGAAATCATCCCCCAGGGTCAAAGGCCACACAATTCCTTTTTTTCCTCTCTCCTCCTGAGATGTTTGGGCATGTACACACACACACTCATACACACACACACACACACACACGCACATCATGATCTTCAAACTGCCAACTCTGGGACTTAAACTCTGGTTAGCCATATGGGAGTTCAGTACCTTAACCACCATGGCACCTGCTAGCCCCTAGTTTTTGCATTTTTAAAAGTTTGAAAGAAAGAGGAAGAAGATGTGCAATGGAGACTACATGTAGTCCACAAAGCCTAATTTTTTTTAGAGAGAGATTTTTGTTGTAGGGCATGTGCACTTGCTGGAGAGACAGAGAAAGAAAGAGAGACAAAAAGTAAGAAATAATCCCCGCTCCCCACAAAGGGATGGCCATGCTGCAATCCCTTCTCTTCTATTCTCCTCTAAGGATTTTGGGCATGCACACACATGTGCCTGGCATGAATTTTAAGCTGCTGGGTCTAGGACTCAAACCACAGATGACTACGTGGGAGTCCAGTGATGTAGCCATTATGCCATCTGCTGGTCCCAAGCCTAAAATATTTATTACCTGGCCATTTATAATAAAATTTACTAATTCTTGATATAGCATATCATTTCTCTTATTTTTGAAACTTACACAAATGTTGTCACATTTTAAAAGATCTACAATTTTTATTTTGCCACTTAACAGTGTTTTTAGAAATGATTAATCTTGGTACCTAAAGGTCTAATTCATTATTTTAAATGGTTGCATAGTTAAAATACCACTGAAAAATCCCACAGTTTGTTGTGCAATACCTCTACTGATAAACATTCAGGCTGTATCCAATTTTAAGTCACTAAAAATAGAGCCATAATAGATACGCTCAGACACATCTGTTTGTACACAAGTACCGGAACTAATGTGTATGTACTTAGAAGTAGTTGTAGGCTATCAGGTAGGCATATCTTCAGTCTTGCTCAGGATTGCCAAATGATTATTCAACTTAGCTTTGCTGATTGCACTCTCACCAGCAACCAATGAGAGTTCTCATTTCTTCTCATCCTTCACAACACTTGGCCTTTTCACACCAATTTAATTTTTGTCACTGGTATTCCCTTATTATTTGATTTGCATTTTCCTGATTACCAGTGTGTCTGTTATCAATTTATCAACTCTCAGTCCAGATCCACCTTTCTCTGTGGTACTCTGTGATATTTAAGCAGAACCCTATGAACACTTGGTGTTTTACATTAGGCTCTGTCAACAGAGGCCACTGGAGGGAATGCAGAGCGGTAGTGTGAAGGGGCTTCTCTAACTCAGCCCATCATGTTTTCTTATTTGACTCAGTAGCCAGCAACCGATGCTCAGGAAGCCAGTGGTGTACTAGCGCAGCGGCCTGCATGGTCCTACCCTAACCTACCCATGCCCTCCAGTAAATTTTGAAATGTTCTAGAGTAAATAAGTACCTTGGCCCCCATATGGTCTTAGCCTGCTGAATGAAAGTGTCTGTCCTGTGCTACCATGGCTGAAGTTCAACTGGTTTTTATAATGTATGGAAATACTATTAATTTTTTGTGTAATGATGTTTGTGTTCAGCACAGTGTTTGATCTAATTTCTAAATTCTAATAGTTTGCCTGTAGATTCTTTTGGATATGTCTATGTAGTTAATCCATCATCTGTGGCACTTTGCTTTTCATTATATTTCACATCGAATAGTAGGACATTCCATATTTACTCATATAAAATAGTTATAAAATTTTACTTTTTGTGTTGGTTTTAATTTGGTTGCTTTAGAAGCAAGAAGATTAAGAGGAATTAAGAAAATGTTTGGGTGCAGGGAAAAGGTACTCTTTCAGAATTCTTATACCATGTATAAATTGGTGAGCAATTTGGCAATAGTTCTAAAGTAGTTCTAAAATAGTAGATTTAAAATAGTCTTTAAATCATAACTTCCATTTGATCTAAGAATTACCCTCTCTATATTTTATCTTATTTTAGTGGTTTTGCTATCATTTTTTAATTTGTTAGAGTGTGTGCCCTCACTGGAAAGAGACAGAGAGAGAAGGTGACAAAGCACTCCCTGAGGAGGATGGTCACTCCATAATCTATTCTCTATATCTCCTTTTGGGATTTTTTGGGACACACGTACATATATGCCTGGTGTGTTTTTCAAGCTGCTGGGTCCAGAACTGAAACTGTTCAGTCAGCCAGGATCCAGTTGCACCACAGGCTGGCCCAAATGTCTAATTAAAGAAAGAGTTAGATCTATGGTAAAAATTGAAGTGAAAGGAGGTTAATTGTGCCATAATTTCTCATTTCAAAAATAGCACTTGCAAAAACATGTGTTAAGCAAATTGTGATACATGCATGTCAAAATATTATCTTGCTATTTAAAATAATATATAAAATGCTATTTTATAAACTAGAAATAATTTTCCTAATATATTACTAAAGTATATAAATAATATGTATGATGTAATCCCAATTGTAATCAAATAATGTATAAATATGTTATAATAAGAGTAATAGTTTTTATCTATCACATGCCAGATGTGCTTGTGCATGTATTTATTTAATTTTCACAATTTTATAATTATGCTATTATTTTAATCATTCAACAGATCAAGAAACCAAGGTACAGGGAGATTTAGTAACATGTTTAGGATTAGGCAATAAGTGACCAAGCTGGACACACAGACACACAGACATACATGTTCCTATCTATGTTAGAAAATAACACGATAGTCATCTCTGAGAATGGAGGCTCTGGGTTTCTGTTTTCGTATTTGTGTTGATTTGTCTTCTCCAGATTTCCTGCAATGAGCTGTTATTAATAAACCCAATAAGTAATATAACTACAAATATTAATATTTATTTACATTGGAGAAAAAAACACTACATAATCATAGATAATAAAAAGGTATATTAAACCTCTTCAAGTATATATTTTTGTACCAAATTGATGCATATTTTCCTGTGCATATTAGTTCAGTAAACAAAATCGAGAAACTGTAAGTCACTGGAAGCATTCCCTACATTTGATGTTGGGGGAAATTTCCCACCCCTCACACCCTGAAAATAACTGATATCAGGCTACAGTTCTCCCTATGTACATTCATTACTATCAGCCAGTGAGCCATGGGTTGTGTAAGAAAAAATATTGCCCCATTAAACAAAGTGTCATCATTGAAGAACAATCATTCATTTTTATTTTTCCTGTGAGGTTATCTTAATAACTCACTCATAACAGTTATCTCCTAGGAAACATCTAGTTCATAGAAGACGACTGTTAAACAATATGAGTCTGGTACAAATAGCACAGGATGAATGTGTCTGAGCATGAAGGGCCCATATTTATTAAAAATCTACACAAGGCAAAGATCATTGCAGCTGCCTACCATTGGTGGAAAACTAAATTATTCCTGCTTTCCTAGGACTTTTCCCTCCACATATGCAGCATGTCACATTAGAAGCTATCTTCTATCACACCAATGAAAGCTAAGTAAAACCTAATTGGCCAACTCAAATTTCGATTCATGAGAAATAATGAGAAATTTGCATTTCAGACAATCATCATTTTAATATCACTGGACCATAATTCCCTAATGGAGATGAGAGAATTCATTTTATTTCTCTTTCTTCCAACATGAGACTGGAGAATTTCCAAAGACAATTACAATGAAATCTGTGTAAAATCCACATTCTTGTTGCTATGGAGACTCCACACACATATACATGCAAGTGTACCCATGGGATGAATCACTAGATCCGAGACTGGGCCCAAGCAACTGGGCCTAAGCCACCTACATTTTTGCTCTTACATATATTGTTTTATGCTCAACTGCCATTTCCCTATAATACAGACTTACTGACATCATTAAGCTCAAACTCAAACTTGTGTCATTCAGTGCAGAACACAAAGAAATACTATTGGGAACATTTACCAAAACTTGGCACTTGACAAATCCTGAGCATGGAGCTCAGTGGCCTAAATCTTGAAATAGTTCATACGGGAAACTGATGCTTATAAACACACAATATTTTGGTTTTCCAAGCTAATGCTGGTTTTTCACCCTTTTCAAGAAAGGGATGGGACTAGGCTTATGGTCTTGTAGTTACAGGAGCCGAGTTCTACATGGCCAACTGCACTACTGGAATCACAGCCCTCGTAGTTTGAGACCAGGCTGGACACCTGTGTGTGTATACTTCAAATCCCAACAGAACAGAGAAATAAAAGAAAAGAGATTGTGGTGTAACCATACCCTTTGGGAGATGCCTTCTCCCTCCCTCTGTCTCTCTGTGTATCTCTCTCTCTGGTAAGTACACACACTCTCTGGAAAATTAAAAATATGGGAGATGGGACCAGCAGTTAGCATAATAGCTGTTGCTGGACTCCCACATAGTCGAATGCGGTTAGAGTCCTGGACCTGGTGGCTTAAACTCATGCCAAGCGTGTGCGTGTGTGTGCCCAAGATACTGAGAGGAGAATGGAGGAGGAGGGATTGTGGTGTGGCCATCCACCCTGGGGGGGGGGCGGATTTCTTGCTTTCTATCTCTGTCTCTCTCTGTCTTTCTTGCAAGCACATGCTCCCGATAGCAAAATCCTCTCAAAATAAATAAATAAATAAATAAATAAATAAATAAATAAATAAGATGGGAGAATGTCTCACGGGAAAAATATCATAAATATCATATCTACATTGCTTATCAACCATCTGATATGGAATGGTTATTATAATATCCAAAATAGGGCTGCATTTCATTTTCTTACAGATCTTGCTTTAGTTATCACAGTGTGCTATTATTTGTTGCTGTGTAATGAATTAATCTCCAGGTTTAGTGGCTTCAAACAATCTGACAGTTACCAACTCTCTCACAGTTTCTCTGGGTAAAGAAACAGGAAGCAGTTTAGCTGCACTCCTTGCTTCAGGGTCTCTCAGGCAGCAATCCAAAGGCTGCTGGACTCTAGTCATCTCAAGGAAACCAAGGGAAGAATCCACTTCTAGCTCATTTACATGGTGATGGCAGAATTCAATCCTGGTGATTTTTTGGACTGAGGGTCTCAGTCTTTTGCTGATTCTTGGCCAGAGGCAACTCGAGGTTTCTTGGCATTTGAGCCTCTCCCACATGGTAGCTTGCTTCATCAAAGCAAGGAAACTGAGAAGGCAAGAGAACATCCTGTAAAGATGGAAGTCAGTCTTCGGTAACTGAATCATGAGTGTGACATCCCCTCTCTTTTGATGTATTCTATCCTTAGAAAGAAGTTACTAGATGCAACACACACTCAAGAGATGACACAAAAGTGTGGACACCATCTTAAAGTCTGCCATTCATATATGGTAATGAACCATGAATTAGAATCATTCTCAGATCGAGAAGTATTACAAACCAAATCCTCATTTGGTTAATTTCCACTTCTAAAGTAGTTTTTCTCAGAAGTTTGCAGTGGTTCCAAGGTATTGCAGATAAAAACGGAAAAGTTAACTTGGAATTTCAAGTTCCCAGATAAGAACAGAATAAAGCATAGCATTCCTTAAATTTCTTTAAGTGACACTCAGGACAGAGATCGAAACTGCCTGACACGCATGGCTGCTCCCCTCTGTCTCAGCAAGGTATAGTCATCAACAGGCTCAGCTAGTGCAGCAGCACTGAGCTTGATCCTATCAAGGGATCCCAAACAATTATGATGCTTGTGGCCGCATCATAACTGTTTCCCAAATTCTCCTTGCTTATGTTCCCAGAGTATAAGAGACCACTCTGTGCGGGGGGTGAGACCACAGTAAGGGTGTGGGCTAGAGTTCTTTGTGGCCAATCCTAAAAGATTTATTTTTTCCTCTAGGTGAGAGAAACAGGATCCTGGTCTCAAGTTCATTTTCCAGTCTATTGCTTATAGTTTAATACGATAGTCTTCCCTTCACAAATATGGATCCCAATATTTCCAGTCAAGGATCTGAGGTATACTAGTTGGTTTATTTTGGTTTTGAAACTCAAAACCACAATAATAAGATTTTTTTTTTTGATTGCCATGTCTGCTTCAATTTCAAAGAATTCATTCAGGACTTTGAATGTCCCTGTTTGTTCCATGATCTATGCGTACTTACTTGAAATAACATCTATTCGATGTGCAGGAAAAGGAGAATAAAGCTTGGAGTCCAGGAATGATATTAATCTGGCACATTGTTTTACATTTGAGATGTGAAGATTGTTTTAAAACTCCATAAGTGGGGGACCAGCAAATGGTGTAATGGTTACTGGACTCCCACATGGCATACTGCAGTTTGAGTCCCAGAGCTGGTGGCTTAAAACTCACCATGTTGGATGCATGTGCCTTCATGCCCAAAATCCCAAGAGGAGAATGGAGGAGAAGGGGTTGCAGCATGGCCATCTCTGAGCACACACGCTGTAGAACAGAAATCTCTCTTAAAAAAAAAAAAAAAAACAAAGTTCCAGCAGGTGACGTGCTGGTTGAGGGTGCTGGACTCCCATAGTTCGAGTCCTGGACTTAGCTAGCAGCTTGCTTTCTCACTTTCCATCGTTCTCTCTATCTGCCCTTCTCTGGTCAAATTAAAATAAATAAATAAAGTTAAAATAATTCTTTAAAAAAATACTCCGTAAGTGATTTTAATTCATAGTTATCTTTGGGAATCTCTGATTTTCAGCACCTATTTTGTGGCTAAAATATAGTGGACGGCTACTGGAGTTCAGCTCAGTGCCACTAACTGAATGCTGGGCAAGTTATTGCTTTAAACCTTGATGTTCATAATACATATATTATAATAATACATACGGAACTCTTACCTCACAGCTCACATAATAAAAGTGAGCTGTGATAATAATTAGAACCATATATTAGAATATGATATGCATTAGTATTTGTTATCAGTGATTCTATTTAAAGTACATTGTATACCTCTGACGATACCCCAGCTTATTTTGGGGATATATTCCTGAACTATTTTGAGGATTCATATTACATTTTAAAGTAATTTTAAGTACCTCATGTAAATATAAGGGCACAGTTTTATTCCGTTCCTTTAAAAAAAAAAAAACAAAAAACTTGTCAGAGGGCATGTGTGCTCGTTAGAGAGAGACGGGGAGAAAGCACTCCCCAATGGATGTGGTTATGTCACAATCCCTTCTCTTCCATTTCTCTATACTGTTGGGGTTTGGAGCACACACACACATATATGCCTGGCTTGTTTTTCAAGCCATCGTGGCCGGGATTCGAACCACGATCATCCATGTGATGTCTGGCTCCCTTAACTACTAGGCTATTAGGCCAGCCCTTGTTTCATTCTTTCATTCATTTGAACACTCTCCTGGGCACCAGAGACACAACAGTGAGCAAATAGACAAGGCCCTGACCTCAGGGAGTTCCCTCTCTGTGGGGATGACAGACAATAAGAAAACAGTATTTATAAAATTATGTCAATCGTTCTGGGCAGGAGGACACATAACTATAAAGTGTGAGTGCAAAGGGAGCAGGGGTTGTCTACTTCAATGGGATAGGCAGGACAAGTCTCCCCAGGAAGATAACAACTGAGCATATTGCTAAAGGAAATGGGGTGTGAGAGATGGAAAATTCTGGGAGCAAAAGCATTCCAGGAGAAGGTACACCATAGCAAATACCCTAAAGAATGAAGTGAAGAGCCTTCCTTTCACAAATATGGAATCCAATATTTACAGTCAAGGTTCTGAGATTTATTAGTTGGTTTAATTTGATTTGGGAACTCAGTCACAATACAAAGATTTTTTTTAAGTAAAGAATACCACAGAGGCAAAGGAGAGTGATTGGGAACTAGGCCATACCCTGCTCTTTGAACCATAATAAAGAATTCGTATCTCTCCTATGAGCACATTAAAGGGTCTTAATAATAAGCTGCATGATATGATTTACATTCTTATGCATAAATATACGTAATATTAAGTTTACTATATTAGCCATTTATTTTTAAGGTTCTTGCCATAGGGCACATGCACTTGCAAGAGAGAGAGAGAGAGAGAGAGAGAGAGAGAGAGAGAGAAATCACACCCTGTGGGATGGCAATGCTGCAATCCCTTGTTCTCCATTTTCTTCTTGGAATTTTGGGCATAAATGCACACGTGACTGGCATGATTTTCAAGCTGTCAGATTTGGGAATCAAACCACTGTTGGCCATTAGGGAGTTCAACACATTAACCACTGAGCCACCTGCTAGTGGTTGTACAGTTTTGAGTGTGCAACTCATTGGCATTAAGTACATTTATAATGCTGTGAAACCATCACAACTATCAATTCCAGAACTTTCATCATCCTTAACAGAAACTCAGTACCAGTAAATAATAATGCCCCACTTGCCCCCCTCCCCTCACTTTGGGAACCACTATTATATTTGCTAGTTCTATGAATTTGGTATTCTGGGTACCCCGCATGAATGGAATTATACAATATTTGTCTTTCGTATCTGTCTTCCTGCACTTAGCATAATGTCTTCAAGGTTTATTCATGTTATAGAATGTATCCATAATATGATTTACATTTTTAAAAGATTATTCTTATTGCTATGTTATGAACCCACAGTAAGAATACGAGATTTGAAACTAAAGAATGAGACAGAATGCTGTACCTCCATGAGAGATTATGTAAGAGTAGTTCAGGATGACAGCAGTGGAAATGGTGAGAAGAGACCAGATTCAAGATGGATTCATATATGTATGCATGTGTGCATTTATCTATCATCTCTCTATCCATCATCTATTTATCATCTATCTATCTATATCTATGTCTATCATCTATCTACCTATATCTGTCTATCTATCTATCTATCTATCTATCTATCTATCTATCTATCTATCATCTATCTCTATCATCTATCTATCTATCTATCTATCTCTATCTCTCTCTATCTCTATCTATCATCTATCTATCTCTATCTCTATCTATCTATCTATCTATCTATCT
>NW_006160160.1:2235530-2253595 GCF_000334495.1 Tupaia belangeri chinensis
TCTATCTATCTATCTATCTATCTATCTATCTATCTATCTATCTATCTATCTATCTATCTATCTATCTATCTATCTATCTATCTATCTATCTATCTATCTATCTATCTATCTATCTATCTATCTATCTATCATTTAGTATCATCTACCTGTCTATGTGTGTGTGTGAGACTCAGTCAGCCAACTGTGATGCATTTGGCCGGGCTGTAGGCAAAGCTGCGACTAGCTTTCAGTGACCATTGTCTTCCCCATGCTGCTGTTCCAGTGTCCCAGGCCCCAAACCTCACACATATTCAAACACACACCTCACACATCAAGAAGCAAGTATTAATGAAAAAATTGTAAAGGTTAGCAGCAAGGGCTGGCCTCATAGTAGTTAAGGGAACTGGATCCCACATGGCCTACCACAGTCTGAATCCCAGCCCTGCAGGCTTGAAAAACTCACCAGGTCCTTTTTGTGTGTGTGTGTGTGTGCTCAAATCCTGACAGGATGGAAAAATGGAGAATAAGGGATTATGGTATGATCAAATTCCATTGGAGAGGATGCTATCTTTCTCTCTTTCTCTCTCTCTCTCTCTGTGTCTCTCAGTCTCTGGAGAATACATATACTCTTTAGCAATTAAAAAAATGTAATCAGCAAGTACAGCCACCATAAAAAAAAAAAAAAGAAAGAAGTGTGGAAACTCCCAAGATGACTATTTTGTAGGACTCAATTGGATGTTTAATTCAGGGTTTTGCTTAGAACACTAGCCTTGTGGTTTTGTTTTTGTTTTTGTTTTTTTTTAGACAGAACTTATGGCACAAACCCATCTCTGCTAATCTCCCAATGAGTACGTGTTTCCTGAGTCACTTAGATGCCCAGCACTTTGCCCATTATTGTGAGTAGTCAGAAATACTAAGATACGGTTCTTGCCCTCTTGTCTAGTTTAGGGAATAAGGCAAGCACACACGAGAAAATAATATAAACTTACTTAAAATTAAACCTAGAATACTGAACTATACACCAGCAGATTCTCTACTCAATGTAGTCAAAATAATATGTTGCAATAGTTTTTTGTTTCCTTCAAAGTAAACTCCATTGGACTAGACTTTATTTTCTGGAGATGACAGCAGTAATACCTCCCATCCCACATCTCTTCTAGAATTCTGTCAATTACTATCAAGAGATACTATTAATATTTCTGCCCTTAAACCTGGGTGAGGTTTCAGAATGACTCAACCAACAGAGCAGGGCAAAGTGACATTATATGACTTTCAAGGCAAACTCATAAAAGTGCCATGTACTGTTGCCTAGTTTTCTTGGTACATTTGCTCTTAGAAAGAAATCATCATCTGTAAGAAAGCCCAGGCAGTCTACAGAGACTCCCATGAAAAGGAAGCAAGGCCTCCAGCCATGCCCCACCTCCACCCTGTCTCTAGGCCCCCTCCCTAGCTAAGCTTCTAGCAAGTAGTTTACACCATCCATCTTGAAGGATGACCCTCTTACCCCCACTTAAACACCCCTACAGACATTGAGTGGACCCATCTGGCAAAGCCACTCAAACTGCAGATTGAGGAACAGAATAAATGTTTGTCTTAAGCCACTAAATTTTGGCTGATTGTTTCTCAGTAATAGACTGAATTACCTCATATAACAAACTTCATCTTTACTAGTAGTCAGCTAGGCATTATTAAATGAGAAAGCAAGAGTTGGAATTACATTAAAATCCTGGAAAAGGAACATAATCAAAAACCTGTCTTAATTGGGCATGATTTCACCAAGAGTAACTGTTACTGGTATACCATTTATAGTTCCTCAACATACATAAAATGATTTTATAAATACTATGCAGCAAAATGAGCTTGCAGACCCAGAAAATGCCTCTAAAGTTTTGTCAAAATCTGAGTGTGTCTGATGGGAGTAGGTCTTGAATGTTAGCAACATCCATCTTGTTAAACAAAGGGACAGATGTTTCATTACTGTAAGGGTTTAAAAAGGGGGAAATAAATGACAGCTGAGGTAGCCAGGGGAGACATCCTAGAGGAGGTGGAATTGGGGTTCTGGGTTGAATCAAGATGGCATTTGGACAGTCAAAGTTCAATGTGGACTAGGTAAGGAAAATACCATGCACACATAGACACCACGTGGTGGAATTCAAGCCCAGTGTCTTTAAAGGATCGACTTTAGAAGAGAGGAAAGACCTTAGGAGTGAATAAAAAGGTGAGGCTAAATGGTTGAGAAAGCTGAAGTGTAAAATCCTTCAGGACTGATTTTAAATCTGCTTGGCAGTTTCCATTAATTGCTGTCATTTTGCCTATTGTAATTATATGCATTAAGTAGGGATCCAAATAAATCTATTGTTCACAGATTTTCTCTCTGCTACTGAGACAGGCAACAGTATAACTTTTACTAAAAGGAGCTTAGCTTTTCTTTCCAAACAGCGCCTCAGAAGCTAAAAGACATGCGTTAGTTGTGATTCTTGCCTTTAAAGTTAATTCAGCATTTTTTTTTTTTTTTGTAAGTTTATGTCTTAGGGACAGAGAAAAAGAGAGAGATAAGTACCTCGACACAATCTCACCTTGCTGTGATCCTCTTCCTGGTCCTCCAGCCAGCCGGATCACAGTGCATGCCTGCGGCCCTGCCTGCCATGTTCAGATTGCCCAGGAATCAGAACCCGAAGCTTCCCCATATGACTCCAGTATCCTGAAGCAATGCCCTCTCAGCAGTGCACTACCTTGTCTGGGTTGTAAGTTCAATATTTTTATAGTAAGAAAAGTCTAATGGCATAACTTAAATTCTTAGTTGCCTCAGTCTTTCTTATTAATAGCTTAAGTAAAAACCCATCGACAACTCCACGAGTCATTGGATAGGCAGTTTTAAAACTGCAGGAGTATAGCCTATTTGGTGCAGTCAGCCTTCCTCTGCCCCCTACTTCATTTCAGCATCCTATTTTTAGCATAAGTAAGACCTTCCTATGCTTTAGAATTTATATGCTCGTTTATTCCCTCATTGGCTAATATGTTCCAGGCTCTCTTCAAGTCACTACTGTCTATGGCTGAAGAGTGTCTAGGGACTCTTTCAGCCACTGAAGTCTCTGAGACAATGACTTGTTGATCTCTGGGAACAGATAATAATTCCCAAAATATTTGAAGGAGCCTGATAAGTAGCTCTTTTACCCATAGTCTGAGCCAAATGAGATCAATATATCGTGGGCCACAATATCACTTAGCTAAACCTGAGTGGGAGGATGTAGCACACATCTGTAGGCAAGTGAATAGCCCAATATGGAATCTCAGAAATTAACAAACATGTGTGTGTCGGGCCAGAGGAGTCTTCCCTCTCCAACTCTCAAGTTGACAGAGCCTCTCTACAGTGGAAAAGAATGGAGTGTGCACCTAGATCGTAAGAAAAAGGAAGCAGAAAAGCCGGAGTTATGTGTCTCGAGTTTTTCTGCCCAGATTTCCAAACAGAGTGAGACTGTTCAGAGAGATCAGAGTCTTATTATTAAAGAGTTGCTCCTGCACAGGAGCATGTGAATTCTGGCCCCTGGTGTCAAATCTGGCCCATCACATGTTTTTGCATTGCCTATGAGGTAAGAATAGTTTTTAAAAATTTTTTAATGGTTGATAAAAATCAAAAGAAGAAATTTTGCAACACATGAATGTTATGTAGAATCCAAACTCCAGTGCCCATAAATCAGGTTTACGTAGAGCAGAGCCAAGCTCCTTTGTACAGATCGTCTTGGGCTGCTCTCATACCACAATGACAGAGTTAAGTAGTTGTGACAGAGACTATGACTCAGAAAAAATATTTGCTATTGAGCCTTTACAGAAAGTTTGCCAACCTCTGACAGAGTGAAAATAACCAGGTTGGGGAAGAAAAAATCTTTCTGGATTATATTGGAGATGTTTCTGTCTTTGATGCAGGAACACTATTCTCTCAGCTCCTCTCCTCCGCTCAGAACCATTTTGTGACTTCCCTTAACCTCTTACCTAATTAATCACATTGATTTTTTATTTTTCCTCTAAAATGTCCTTGAAATCGACTTTTCATTTTCTTGCTATTATCCTAGCTTCACAATTTCACATCAGGATTCTTGAACAAATTTTCCAAATAGATTTAATTCCAGCATCACCATAGTCTTTAAAATTAAAAATAACTTTAGAAATTCTGCTTAATCCTCTCATTAGCAAAATGAGCAAAAAACTCTGTGAGACAAAATGACTTTCTCAAGTTTGCAAATCTAACTTGGGTTAGACTGGGACTGGACTTCCTCCCACACAATAGCTCAGTGATTCTTTTTCCATGGCATCCTTTCTCCTCATGTTGCCCTTACCATGAAATTTTCAGACACCCACTGATCAGTCAAATTTATAATTCAAGCCATAGAGGGCTATTCATTCCCTATATCCATTCTTACCTCTGCTTTTTTTTTTTTTTTTTTTGGAGAGATTTTCACTATAGGGCGCGTGCACTCGCCAGACAGACAGAGAGAGACATTAGAGACAGAAAGCGAGAAATCACCCCCCAGGGGGGATGGTCACGCCGCAATCCCTTCTTCTCCATTCTCCTCTCAGGATCTTGGGCACGCATGCACATGCGCCCGGCGTGAGTTTTAAGCCACCAGGTCCGGGACACGAACCGCGGTCGACTACGTGGGAGTCCAGCAACATAGCCATTACGCTAACTGCTGGTTCCCTTACCTCTGCTTTTTCAGATAAGCACATGGCATCCTAAAATGAAGACCAGTTTCTCTGTTTCCTTTGTATCTTACAGATCAAAGGTGTCAATAAGCTGTCAGTGAACTTGTGTATGAGACTTTCACAGAGTATCTGTGAGTAAGTGTGCTCTCTCCTTCCTCTTTCTCTTTTTTCTCACTAGAATAATGCTGGGATAACTGGAAAAACCATGTTATACAAAGATGATCTTGAACATGGAGTAATACATGGCAGAGTATTCAGAGAAAAGATCCTGGGTCCTTGACATCTCTGTTTCTAGATCTTCAGATAATGCACTTCTGAGTTTCCACATGAATGAGAAATTTAATTCTTTGTTAAACAAGCATTGGTTAATTAGGATTTTTCTGTCATTCTTGTTTTTCTTATTTTTATTTTTATTTTTGTAGAAGTTTTTGCTATAGGGCATGTGCACTCGCCAGCCAGACAGAGAAAGACAGAAAGAAAGCGAGAATCATCCCCCAGGGGAGATGGTCATGCCGCAATCCCTTCTCCTCCATTCTCCTCTCGGGATCTTGGGCACGCATGCGCACGTGCCTGGCGTGAGTTTTAAGCCACCGGGTTCGGGACGCAAACAGCGGTCGACTATGTGGGAGTCCAGTAACATAGCCATTACGCTAACTGCTGTCATTTTTGTTTAATCCTGGGTAATAACACTTCTCAGTAAAAAATTCCTCTTCCACATTTGCCTTGGGCATATACACTCACGAGAGAGATAGAGAGAGAGAAATAAGAGACATTGAGAGGGAAAATGAAAATGAAAATGAAAAATCACTTGGGGGATGGCCACACTGAAATCCTTACTCTTCCATTCTCCTTCCAGGATCTTGGGAACTCTTTCATTCTCCTTCCAGGAACTTGGGAACTCATGCACATGTACCTGTAGTGATTTTCAAGCCATCAGGTCTGGGACTCAAATTGTGGTTGATTGTGTGGAAGTCCAGCCACATAACCACTAGGCCATCTGCTGGCCCCATGAACTAAGCCCTTTTGGATCCTTCTGCTCTGGCTTCTGTCCACACAGACCCCTAATATATATTCCTACGTTAATTCTTTTGCTGATTCTAGACTTCCCATTCCTTCCTCCTCTATTGGGCCACATTTTACTACTCCTTTAAAGCAATTGGAGTTCTAAACTTACCCTGAAGTATTTTACTTTTCTAATTTGTAATTAATTGCAATATATTAGGTCAACTGAGATTACATATAGTATTACATTCTTTGAATCACGTGTCTTGGTCTCTTACATCTAAGAAAATAATTTTTTTGGAGAGGTTTTTGCTGTAGGGTGCATGTACTCCCCAGAAAGATAGAGAGAGAAAGAGAGACAGAAAGTGAGAAGTCACCCCCCAAGGTGGGATGGGCATGCTGCAATCCCTTCTCCTCCATTTTCCTCTCAGAATCTTGGGCACACAAGCACACACGCACCCAACGTGAGTTTAAGCCAATGGGTCCGGGACTCAAACTGCGGTCAACTACATGGAAGTCCAGCAACATAGCCATTACACCAACTGCTGGTCCCTAAAATACAGATTTTTTAAAAGCTAATATTATTTTTGTTTGTTTTATCTTCATTTTCAGTGTCCCTATAGCTATAGGCAGCTATAATATTGTTGATGAGTTTATTTGAATTCATTTTGGCAAAAGTGAATATATACCCATTAATTCACAGATTCTCACACTCAGATGTCTTCCAACACCTGAGACCTAATGTATAAATCAGTTAAAGGAAGAGCTGTCCCACGTGAGATCATGCAGCACTACAGATGATGGATATTTAGGCAGACTCGTGGGCACCTAGTGAAGCCTTTGTGACTCAGTGGACATTACTATCCAGTATGGTAAATGGATGAATGTCCCATGTTCTCTGTTTCAGTCCATTTCTACTATTATAACAAAATCCCATAGACTGGGGAAATAATAAAAACTTATTCTCACAGTTTTGGAGGCATGGAGATCCAAGGTCAAGGTACAAGCAGGTTTAGTGCCTGGTGAGAGCTGCTCTCCGTTTCCAAGAGTGTTTCTTGTTACTGCGTCCTCCAGAGGGGATAAAGCCTGTGTCTTCACAAGGCAGAGGGATGAAGGGCAAAAGGCACACGTGTGCTCCCATCAACCTTTTTTATAAAAGCTCTGAACCACTAATAATGGAGACACTCCATAGCTAATCACCTCCCCAAAGGCCTTACCTCTTAGTATTATTACACTGGATATTCGTTTCCAGGGTATGAATTTTGAAGGAACACATATTTAAACTACAGCACTCCCCTGCAGTAAGTGGGTCGAATTCCACATTTAAGTTCTTCCTTTATTATTTGTGAGATGCTTTGTGGACCTGGAAGGTATATAGCAATACCGTCTACATAATGAATAGCCTATTAGATGGATATATTTAAACTAAAGAACCAAAAACGAGTAAGTTACTGTTTACATTTGTCATAATTCATGAAGCAGACAGAAAAGTACTCGCGTGTCAAGGGCTCAAATGTCAGAGCTTAGACATTTCCTGAAACAACATCCAGGCAGTTACCCCTACGGAACTATATGTCTTGTTTATCTACAAGGTGTAGGGCCATTTGTAAACCCAGCCTGCAGCTCTTAAACCACGATATGTAGTCTGTCTATTCACATTAGCCTATGGTAGAGCTCTTAGGACAGTCTTACAAATGAATTGATTCCAGTGTCAGCCAAAAACCTACCTAGAGATAAGTGCCAGAAGCTGCTGAAGAGCAAATTGAGTTAGAGCCAGATGGGCACTGATTTTTATTTTCCAGAGTGTGTGAAGGTTGCTTGATACCAATTCCTTGTATTCATAATTTAAGGTGGCTCTTTGGCCAACTTCGCCTGGGGAGGCAGACAGTTGCCTTTCTGCAGAGGGAAGTAAGGCTACAGAGTAAGCAGAAACTTGTCAGATGGCAGGGGAACAGAGTGACTCTCAAGTCTTTTGTTTGTTTTAATCAAATTGTTCCTGTTCATATCCCCAAAAGCTTGTTCTTCCAGTTTTGCTGAACATGCTGTTCAAGTCTTTTGAATTTTTTTGTCCGGATTTCTATTTTGAAGTTCTTATCAGAAATTTCTTTCTTTTAAGGAAAATGTGTTAACAAGCTAGATATACCTGCATCATTTTCACCAGCATTGATTTGAGAAAGAAATCCTACTCTTTCACCTTACTTTGTGTCCTCAGCCCAGCCCTGTCTGCCTTGACAAAAGCCACAGCCTTCAGAGGTCTCTCCTTCCTTTGCTCTCAACTAGAAAGTAACTCTGAAAATAGTAGCAAAAAGCACAGCTTTCTATTTTAGGATTGTTCCTGATAGGTCTCTTAAGTCACCTCTAAATTTCTGCCCTGTCTACTCCTAGGTATTCTAGCACAGTCCACTTCAGTACATTTCCCCTTCCTGTCTTCTTCGGGTTCTTTCCAATCATTCAAATTTCTCTTATTCATGGAAAACGCTGTTCCCTCCTTCCTTAATCCTCCCTTTATTGATTATGTTGAGTAAATAGAATTAAAAATAAAAATCTTTCCACATCGAGAACTCCTCTCCAAAAAGGTAGTAGAGACAAAAACAAAAAACAAAGGGCAAACAAACAAAAAGCAAATTGACTAAGTATTAAACTGGAATGTGATGCATGCACATCACAGGCAAGCCACTAAGAGACTGCAAAGACAGAAAGAAACCTCACCCAAAAGGTGTCTACAGTCAAGTCGACACAGCCCTGTATACGTACGGAGCAAGATGAACAAGAGCTAGTCTTTAAGGAAGATGCCTTGACAGTTCTCTTTGCCCCACATAGTTCACCTTCATTTTAGCTTGTAATTGGAGTACCATCTGGTTAGTTAATTGACTTTTTTTTTTTTTTTCAGAGAAAAAAGCAAACATACACTTATGACAAGAGGCGGTTTCACATCTTGGAGCAAGCACCTCACAAAGTGAGGCTCCTACCCTCCTCCAGAAACAGGGAGACAGGGGTTCCATTTCTCTTGATGTTTCATAGAGATGACTCCCAGGTCCCTAAGAAAGACATTGCTGGGTCATGAAGCTGACAAGTTAGTTTTCAAAAGGATTTGTGTACATCATGAAGAGAGGAGAAAGAAATTACAGTTCCAAGTTTTCTAAGACGAGTGCTGTAAAAATATGGATGGAGGAGAGGTAGCTTCTCCTGTTTTCTACCAGGGAATTAAGCCTCTTGTTTTTCTTTTGCATGTGTCCTTAAAAATTACCTTGACATCAGTATCCTTATTCTACCTTGAGTGATGTTGTGTAATGAGGCAGGGCAGAGGAGAGGTCTGGAGGCCAGTTATGAAAAAGCTCCAAACCGGGAGTTGTGGAGAGAAAGGCATAGACCTTGCTGTGAGGGAGGAGAAAATATGGATCTTGGATGCAGCTCAGAAACACCACTGATCGTAACAAAAAGATGAAATATTAGATGGACCTCACCTCAGACGTTCTCATTCAGTAAGTTTTGAGAAGTTAAGTTCAGGTTCCAGAAGACGGAATTTTTAAAAAAACTCTCTCAAATTATTTTGCTGTGTAGCCAGGATTAGGAATTGCTGCTTTGTGATTTAACAATGTGAGCATCTCTCTCATTTTCCCTTGAGTTATCCTAAGAGAGTTTGAGATATCAGTGAGGGGCCAGCAGGTGCTGTAGTGGTTAAGGTGCTAGATTCCCACCTTGCTGACTGTGATTTGAGTCCTGGATCCGGCAGCTCGACAATCATGCTGGGCTTGTGTGCATATGAGCGTGCCCAAAATCCCAAGAGAAGGAATTATGGCGTGGCCATCTCCCTGCACAGAGATTTCTCACTTTCTGTCTCTTCATCTCTCTCTTTGTCTCTGGCAAACACATGTGCCCTATAGCAAAAAAATCTCTCTCTAAAAAAAAAAAGATATTAATGAAGGGCTGTCTTAGCAGCCTACTGGTTAAGGGAAGCTGGATCCCATGTGGCCAATCATGGTTTGAATCTCAGTCTAGCAGTTTGACAAATACACCAGTGGTGTTTGCATATATGCTCCAAATCTTCACAGGATGAAGAAGTGGGGAAGAGAGTGCAGAATGGCCATGTTCCATTAGGGGGTGCTTTCCCCCTCTCTCTGTCTCTCTTTCTCTCTCTCTCTCTCTCTCTCTCTCACTTTTGCCAACACATGAGCTCTCAGACAATTTAAAAAAAAAAGTCTTTCTAAAAAGATCAGAGAAATAAATATGTAACATTAGTAGTTTATAAACGAACAAATAAGCAAGGACCATCACATTTGAAATATTTCTTAATGGAGTTTGAAAATCTCCCACCATACAAAAGGAGAGCTGCACAATGGCTGCTGTGCTGACTCTTCCCTCGCTCCCAGATACTACGCCATGAGTTCCGATTTGGGCATCAGAAAAGGATCCAGGGCTGCAGGGGAAGCCGACAAAGTTAGCAAATGCAGGAATCTTTATGAATCACAAGCAGAGGCTACTTTCAAGAGGTGAGAGGGACTTGAAAGGGGAAAAAAAACAAACAGGGGTATCCACTGAGTTGTGGGGAAAGTCCTGATGCATTTTTGTATAGAAAACATAGGAAAATAGGTCATGACTTTCCTAATCACCTAATAGATACTGAGATCAACCTGTCATTATCTTTACCTTTAGTCTCTTATTGTCTTCATTCAGGTTTATAGAAAAAAAAAAAAAAGCTAAAGGGCTAGCACACCATTTTTGCTGACAGATGACTAACAGCAATAATTAAGCACATAGCTTGGCTGAAGGCTGGGTTTTCCAAAAAGCTCATGGACACTTGAGGTTGAGAAAACATAACTTTCTTAGCACCTGCAGGTAAACTGGAAAGCTATAAAAGATGTTTTCAAGATTTCCTGGGAGGTGTGCAGCACTGTTTGGCAGCAGGGTTCTGTCCGACGATGGTCTAAAAGAAGCATCTAAAGCACAATGGAGATGGTTGGAGAGACGAGAGGGCAAGATAAAAGTGCACAGGAGTATTTCTAGAAAGCAGCATTAATAAACAGCAAAGGGAAGAATAAAAGGAAGATGATGTCTGGTAAAAGGACTTGAATATGCGAGATGGACTGGAATCAGATATCAAATTAAACACGAATGTAGTAACGCCAGTCTTTTGTAAACCTATCCACTGAATAGAAACGAAGCCCTCTAGACCCATAAAATCAGTCAACATCAGCTCTGGTAACCGTGGTAATGAAAATAAGACAAATAAATGGGGAGGCTCCTATACTCAGAGGAAATTCATCCTCATGTGATAATTACTGGAAATTCAGTTTCTCAATGACATCACATTGAGGAAAGTGCCATAATAAAAGCTGTCAATTGTTGAGCACCTCCTGTGTGCCAGGCAGGAGGCCATCTTAGGCATATTGTCTCAGAAATGTTCAGAATATTATAAAAAAAAAAAAAGAATAAGGTGCAATTTGCATTTTACTCACATGGAGTCTGAGTTTCTGAGAAACAAATCGTCAGATTAACCCACTGGGGAATGGGAGAGGCAGGACCAAGAGAGGCCTGCAGGACACAGCCTTTGCAGTTCACTCTCAATTCTGGTGGAGACTAATTCTGTTTCCCATAGGCTCTGTGCTGTAATTGGATTCCAAACAGTCCTGAGACAGGGGTACTCTGAACACTTATTTCCTCATTCGACATGCATCCCCTGGATGACTTTAATCCCCCAATTATCTACAAAAGGGTAATCTCTCATTCCAACCTCCAATTTTCTACTGAATCAACAGTATCCAAGTTTTCTGTTCCACTCCCAGTATAAAAGTGTTGCTCATACAGTACTAATCCATGTATATTTACTTGGTTGTAATTTTCCATGACTATGCTAATATATCACATACTTCATAATATTTATACAAAGGTAGAATAATTATAAAATGAGATAAAATAAACATTATTTTTAATATACTATTTTTAGCACTTTTGAGTTTATTTATTAGGTTGCTCAAATACATTGGATGAAATATGATTAAATATGCTGCTTTGTTTTGTAAAACCTTGGTTTGATATTTTATTATACATTAATTAGGTTCTAGGTTAGTTTCCAAAGGCAGTTTGTTTTGACACTGCTTTCGTTTGACTCTGACAGTCACTAAAAGCAGTTTGCAGCTAGTAAATTTCCCTGCTTTCTCTGATTTCTATCCACTGTCTTTGAAGCATTTTTAGACAGTGTTTTTTAAATATATATATATATACATATATATATATGTATATATATATATATATATTTAACAAGTAGGTTCAAATAGCCTCTAATATTTGAAATATTTTAAATGGTTTAGAAAATTCTGTCTCTGTTTTTAAAGATGAGTGTGCACTGCACGTGTGTGTGCATGTGTGTGTCTCTACACTGCTGGCACACTTATTATGTTTATTGCTGAAACGATGAAAGAAGTCTCCCAATGCCCATTTTTAATATAATCTTTCTATGGTACAAAAGGCAGTTATTTTCTCCTTTTTGTTAATCTGAAACATATACGTGGATAATTGTGCATGTATTTGGTGGGCCTTGTCAGATCTGAGCAGAAGGTTTTTAGCCATGGAATGAAGGATTGAGGGTAAGCAGAGGGGAACCAGCAGGTGGTGTAGTGGTTAAAACTCTGGACTCCCACATGATCCACCACCATTCGAGTCCCAGACATGCTGGTTTGGAAATTGCACTGGGCGCGTGTACGTGTGAGCCCAAAATCTCAGGAGGAGAAGGGATTGCAGTGTGGCCATCCCTTCTGGGGTGATTTCTCACTTTCCCTCTGACTATCTCTGTATCTCTTCAGCAAGCCCCTGTGCCATAGGGCATAAACTTAAAAATGAAAAAGACCAGCAGATGGTGTAATGGTTACATCGCTGGACTCCCATGTAGTAAATCTTGGTTCTGGTCTGAGACCCTGAGGCTTGAAACTCAAGATAGGTGTATGTGCTTGAGTATCCAAGATCCTGGGAGGAGAATGGAGGAAATGGAGGAAAAGGAAAAGGAACTGAGGCACAGCCATTCCCTCACCCCCACCTCCAGGGGGTGTGATTTCTTGCTGTCTCTCTGTCTCTCTAGTGAGTACACACGCCCTATAGCAAAAATCTCTAAAAAAGCGGGGGAGGGTAGTCAAAGGGCACAAATGAGTTGAGAACTGAGTCAGGCCCCTTTGCTTTCTCAGAAGCCACACAAGAACATCTCTTGGCCACAATTATCGGCAAGCTAAGAACTGAAGTTTTCACTTAAGCATATGTTGCTGCTTGGAGCACATTCTAGGTTTTCTCCTAAGGAAGTATAAAAGAATGGCATTTAAACAGGCAATTAACAGTCCCTGCTATACTTGCAATAATAAAACATCTCTTTTATTTTTTTTAAAGTGTATTGATGGCTGAACAACTCCAAAAAAATAATCTGCATGAGAGAAAATGAATATAGGAGAAAATAGGAGTTACAGGAAAAAGTCAAGAACCACGGAAATAAAAGATTATTCTGACATCTATAGGAGAGAGAGGAGGCTCGACAGTGCATTCAGCTATCAGCAATGCAAGGTTTCAAACAGACTTCATTTCACCTTCCATGGTAATTTCAGAAATTAATGAACTGAGAAAGAGAGAGATCTATGAAGGACTTCAAACCTGATATGCCATTCTCTCTTCCTTATCTCTTTCCAGGATTCTCAGGAGTTAAAGAAGACTTCAGAAAGAAGGATATTGGTAACTGAGTCAGTTCTTTCAGTTTCTTCCTGTATAAAGCAGGGACAGCTAGAATTCCTGTAACATAATGTGTATCTAGAATACATCAGTGCAAGGATCAGCAGGTGGCATAATGGTTATGTTGCTGGACTCCCACATGGCTGACCGTGGTTGGAGTCACAGATCTGCTAGATTAAAACTCATGCTGGGAGCATGCGCATGCATGCCCAAAGTCCCAAGAGAAGAATGGAGGAGAAGGTATTGTGGTGTGGCCATCTCCCCTGGGGCTGGGGGGAGATGATTTCTCACTTTCTGTCTCCTGTCTCTCTCTGTCTTTCTGGTGAGTGCATGCACTCTATAGAAAAATCTCTCTCTGAAAAAGAATACATCAGTGCTGGTATTCTATGAGGTTAATATCTCATATGCTACTTGCTGCTAAATACATTTCTTATTTAACGAAAGCATAATAATGTAGATATGTATAATATTTAAATGCATGTGTAATTTTAAAAGATTATAGACAAAGATACAGACATAGAAAAGTGTTAAATATGTTCTCTAGTCATAACAAATCATTCTTCACAATTACCTTAAGATTTATTAAGAAATTATAAAAATAAAAATATTTTAAGTTCATTTAGAACTTAAATCTCTTATCAGGCACATGATTTCAGAAAAATTGGAGTGAGAGGAGTAAGAGAAAGCCCTAAAACTAAGTAAACATGAAAGGTTATCCCAGTTTATTCAGTTAGGTAACAGAAAAAGTAAAAAAAATACAAAAACTTCCTATAAAAATTATGGGTTAACCTATTATAAGGCTTTAACATTTCTGAATAGCCCAGTATAATCAAAACTCCCAAAAGAATTTGATGCCTGGGCTTAAAAATGAAATTACATAGTTTAAAGAGAACAATTAGAAGATGCTTTGGGGGACCAGCAGTTGGCATAATAGTTACATCACTGAACTCCTACATAGTCGACTGCAGTTCAAGTCCCAGATCCAGTGGTTTACAACTCGTGCTGGGCATGTGTGTGTGCATTCCGCAAATCCCAAGAGGAGAATGGAGAAGGGACTGTACCCCTATGGGGTGATTTCTTGCTTTTTGTCTCTTTCTGTCTCTTTGGCGAGCACATGCACCCTATAGCATAAAATCTTTCAAAAAATAAAAAAAAAAAGAAGATGCTCTGGGCCAGCAGGTGGTATAGTGGTTGTGGCACTGGACTTCCACATGGCCGATGCAGTTTTAGTCCTGGACCCAGTGGTTTAAAACTCATGCCGGGCACATATGTGTGTGTGTACCTGAAATCCCAAAAGGAGAACAGAAGAGAAGGGACTGCAACCTGGCCATCCCCGCTGGGGGATGGTTTCTCTCTTTTTCTCTCTGTCTCTCTCTGTGTTTCCAATGAGCACATGTGTCCTATAGCAAAATAACTCTCTAAAAAACAAAACAATGAAAAAAGTTATTTCACATTAATATAGAGCTTGGAGACCTATTTCTCCTGAGCTGAAATGGGATATATTATCTATCTGTCTTATATATGTTTGCAGAGTCAATTTTGCTAAGGCATTCTGAAATAAAGTTGTCTGAATAGCTGTTACATCATTCCATATAGAGGGTCCCCATGGTGCCCCCTAAGAATGAGAGCCTTTTCCTGTTCTAAGCTATCTGGTCTGTTATCAGAATCCCCACTCTTACCAAACACAAAACCATTCTTTTAAAGCTAAGAAACTGGATGTCAATACCTACAAGAAACAATTTCCTCACTCAATGTTAGTATACTACAGTACATTTGGTTAAGGCAAGACAACACCATTATCAAGAACAGTTAGCAAATCATTAAAAGGCTATCGAATTATGCCATAGAATCTTTGAGTTGACTATTGCTTTACTTTCTCCTGACTGTGGCACCAGAAAGTTCCTGATTTTTGAATCCTTCTTAACTTATGCAGAAGCACACAATTGAACAGCATTTATCAGAAGTCTTCGAGCACATTGTACAGTACAATGAGATTTTACCAGGAGACATCTTCATAAATACACTCTGACTTCTGGAAATTTTCTTTAGGAAAATAAGACCTTGGTAAAATTTTAAGAACAAGATGAATTTTAGCAGTTGCCTTTTGTTCTATGTTGGTCCTTGTCACAAATTGTACTAAATGTGTCACAATAACCCAACAAAGTAGACATAATTATTATCTTTATTCTGCAAATGAAGGAACTGAGTCTCAGAGAAGTAAAATGATGGGCCCAAGGTTACAAAACGAATAATAAATGCCACCAATTTTAAACATAAATAACATTACCTGGAGCCTGCATTGGAGCACAAAAGACCAAATTATCTAAATTCTGTATAAATTTACATTTTGTTATGTTTATATTAACACATGAAGTTTATATGGATTTTAACAGCAATACAAATGTTTTATAGTTGTGTGTAAAAAAAAAGAAAAACTTTAAAATGAAATAAGTCAAGTTGATTAACTGGACCAACTAAGTTAAGATTTTCTTAGTGTTCAATACATAATATTTTTATTTTTATTACTGCAAAGTAGTGCCTGTGCTTTAAGGGATAACTGAATAATATGAAGCGTAGGGACAAGAGTGACTCCCTAATTCAATACCACTTTCTTGGTCTGAAACCCAAGCCTCAGATCCAAAATACATGCATTTTCCCCCAGATAAAACTAGCATCCAGGAATTATTCAACCTGATTAACCCCCACAAAAGGTGTAAAAATTAAAATCCATCCTCAGTCTTTATTAAATGATAGCCAGATACAACAATGGCAGCCATCGATGTAAGAAGGTCTTTGCTTCCCCCGGTTCTCCTAGTTCTTGATTAATTTTCTAGGAATGAAATTCCTTCAGGGTATCTCTCCAGCCTGGGTAATTTGTCTCCTAGGTCTCCCTGGGTGAATTCTAGCTGTTGCTATTGAAAAGTCCCATCGTCTGCCTTGCAGAGTATGTAGCACTAATCATAGACAAGGAATGTATCTGAAAACATAGATGTCAGCTCTCATGGGATTAACTAGACTCTTCTGGATCGGAGAGTAGCTTAACCAGTGATGTTCAGGACACAAAATAACGGGACTAAACTATACTCAACATTTTCATATCATCACATTTGTCACTAATGTAAAATAATTCATCTAGCTTAGATAATCTCCATAAATCATCCTTAGTTACAACTTCCAAAACAAAAACAAAAGGAAAATACAGCCTCTAGTCTGAATTTATGGTTTGTCAGTGTCGTAACACAAAAATGTATCCTGACAAGTTTAGGAATTTTCAGTTTATTATACTGCTGAGCCTTTCAAGTGATTTATCTTCTGGGTATAAGGCCAATATTTGCATCTTGACTCATTTTTATCAATATATTCCTGAATCCCTGTGACCCAGAATCCAGAATACCAGTAGAAAAACAATAAACTCTTGAAATCTTGTATATATCTTATTTCTATTTCTTCAGAATGGCTCGAAGGAGCTAATTTTACAACCATTTTTTGCACAGTTCTGGTCACATATACTTCAATACCAAAATGGATAAAATACTTTGGAGTACAAGTATCAGAAATAGCAAAATACCATACTGGCAATGCCTATATAGTTTGTCTATTAGATTATTAACATATTTTCCTGGGAAAAGATTCGTTTAAACAGACATCATTAGAAAGACAACTTGCAATTGTCCTTCTATACACTCCCAAAAAAAAACTTCAGATAAAACAAGACATAATTTAGACTTATTTATAGACATAATTTTAGACATAATTTAGGCTCAATTATTTCTCTTTTAATATTTAATATCTACAGTTTTATTAGTTTATATTTTGGCTAATTCTTAGATATACTTAGTGATAGTGTATGCTAGAATATTTATATTTTATAACTACTTTTGACTTTAAAAGCACTGTATTTTATAAAGATTAAGATGTGGGGGGACCAGAAAATGGCGTAATGGTTATGTTGATGGACTCCCACAAAGTTGACTGCAGTTCAGGTCTTGACCTGGCAATTTAAAACTCATACTGGGCGTGTGTACATGTGTGTGTGTGTGTGTGTGTGTGTGTGTGTGTGTGTGTATGTGTGTATACCTAAGATTCTGAGAGGAGAATGGAGAAGGGAATGCGGCGTGGTCTTCTCCCCAGGAGGTGATTTCTCTTTCTGTCTCTATCTGTCTGACAAGTGCACCCACCCTATAGCAAAAATCTCTTTAAAAAAAAAAAATTAAGATGTGGAATGATTTTAAGCAGGAATATATTGTAAATGTACTTTACTTAGATTTCATAACATTCAAATTTGTCATATATATTTACTAATTTTTTCACTTAAAGTTAATTCTAAATACTTAAATATGAACAACATAGGGAATGAAATAGCTTATTTAACTAGTGTGATGATTTATGGAGGCAACTTGGTGTGATTTAAGAGAGGATCATAAGTTTTAGATTTAAACTAATCTGAAAGGGGAGGAAGGAGGGGAGATACGAAGATAGATAAATATTTTGTCAATGTGTTATGAATTGTAAACTTTTAATTTATGCTTTGTATTTTAAACAGTTATTTTAACATTCTTTTCATATTGCTCTATTATTTTCTGTTCTGTGGGAACTACATACCCCGTCTCCTACTGGTCAATTGATGTATGCTTTAAAATTTTGTTTTTACATCCAGTAGATTGTACATTCCAGGGGGT
>NW_006160160.1:2253626-2326721 GCF_000334495.1 Tupaia belangeri chinensis
GCAGATGAAGTAGTGGCTAAGGCACTGGACTCCCACTTCATTGACAAGGTTCAAGCCCCTGACCAGTGGCTTGAAAAATCACACCAGGCGTGTGTGTGCGTGTGTGTATACCCAGAATCTCAAGAGTAGAATGGAGAAGAAGGGATTGTGGTGTGGCCATCCCCCCAGGGGGTGATTTCTCACTTTCTATCTCTCTGTCTCTCTCCAGCAAGTATATGCACCATATGGAAACACACACACACACACACACACACACCCAAAGTACATCCCAGGTTATAGAGGCTTCTCTATGACAAATTATATTCTGTTTTTAATCAAGGTGCAATCTACATACAATAAGATACACAAATCTGAAGTGTTTAGCTTGATTATTTTTTTGCATATATACATCCATGTAATCACCATTAATGAAGAATAGCCCAGCACCCTCATGCCCCTTCCCCGTCAGTATCCTCAAAAAAAGTAACTGCTGTAAATCTGGCTATTTGGTAGCATGTTTCCCGGGATTTTCCTCTCTCTTTTTTTCATTTGCCAGAGGGTACATGCTCTCGCCAAAGACAGAGAGAGAGAGAGAAAGAGAGAAAGCACCCCCTACCTAGGAATGGTCACACTGCAATCCCTTCTCTTCCAATTCTCTCTTCTTCAGGAATTTGGGGACATGCACGCATGCACCCAGCTTGGTCTCTAGCCCTTCTCTGGGCTCAAACTGTACAGTCAGCCACAGGAGATCTAACTGCCTTCACCACCACACCACGGACTGGCCCTGTTTTTCAGTTTCTTTCAACTTACAGATTACCTTTCTGATTTTAGATCTTTTTAATTTCTACTCAAATTTTAGAATCAGTTTGTCAAGTTTTACCAAAAACCTGATGGGATTTTTAATGTGATTGATTTTAATCTATAGATCAATGGGGGGAAATGGACATTTTTATTAATATTAAATTTGTCCATTAACATGACATATTGACCCATTTATGGTGGCTTTCTTTAATTTCCCTTAGCAATATTTTGTAGTATCTGATGCACTTTTCCTAGAAATCTAGGATTATTAGCGATATGGCTTTTTTTTACTATTCCAAATGATATTAATAAAATTTAATTTTTAATTGTGTATTGATTATAAATAGAAACAATAGTTTTTTGTATATTGACCTTGTATTTAGCAACCATAGTAAATTCATTGATTATGTCTAATATTTTGTTTATAGTTGTTTTTAAGATTTTCTATTAATACAATCATGTTTTTCTTCTTCCTTTCTAATCATATGCTTTTTCCTTTTTATTTCCTATATTGTATTTCTAATAAAAATGCTAAATAAAAATGTAGGAGCTGACATCTTTGTCTTGCTCAATATTCCGTTTTTAAGTTCATTGTCATATGAAGTTTGTTTTTATTTAAGGCATTATTCATTTAATTTTACTTATTATTATTCATTATTATTATTATTAATTTGCTATTGGGCACACATACTCACCAAAGAGGAACAGAGAGAGCAAGAGGGAAAGTGAGAAAGTAAGCCTCTGGGCCTAGGATTCAAACTGTGGATGGCTATGTGGGAGTCCAGTTCCTTAACCACGGCACTATCTGCTAGCTCCCATAAGGAGGGTTTTTTTATTTTTTATTTTTTATTATCATCATAATCTTCTTTATATTACTTTGGATTACATATAACTTTACAGTGTATTACATTGCTTTTTCAAAAGGGAATGCCATGCATGTCAGTCAGTACAAAGACATTAATCTCCCCGCTTCAACATTAGATATCTTTTCTATGTTTTCCCCAATCATTATTATTATTATTATTATTATTATTTAAAACAGTCAATCGCTATTTCTCATTTTGCTTGTAAAAATACTTTGCCCGTCATGAAATACTTCTCAGACCAATCCAGTTGAGAATACTATACATGTCATCATCAACAGTTAATAAGCCATATCTGTTTCTCACTAAGGAGGTTTTTAAATTAGATACCTTTTTAAAAGTTTAGAGAGTTGTCCTTTATTCCTAGGTTTCTGAAAAGACCTGTGTTAAATTTTTAAAATACATCGACATTTATTTGATTATATTGAGGTAGTTATATAATCTTCATCCCTAATTGTTAATGTGGTGAATCCTACTTATTGATTAAAAATTATAAAAATCAAACTTGTATTCCTGAATAAACCTACATGGAAAAATGTCAAATTAGCTGTGTCCGAGTTCACTGTTTCCAGGTAGTTTTTTATACTGCTTTCTCAGCTAGGGTTTGTAATATCCTGAAGATTGCCCAAATGAGACTCTAGATACAGTGTTCTGGAATCATTCTGTAAATTGATAAATAATATATGATGGATTTATAATATTCTCAGTATAACTCAAGTTATCTAAACAGAGTGAGAAAGCTTAATAAAAACCAGCAGGGGCCAATAGTTAACATAGTACTTAAGGACTCCCACATAACTGACCATGATTCGAGTCTCAGACCTGATGGCTTGAAAACCAGGCTGGGTGTGTGTGCATATGTGCCCAGAATCCCAAGAGGAGACTAGAGGAGAAGGGAGAGGAGAAAGGATTGTGGTACGGCTATCTGCCCTGGCGGGTGATCTCTCACTTTGCCTTTGCTCTCTCTCTGATGAGCATAAGCGCCCTATGACAAAATAAAAACCAGTGGATCAGTAGGTGGTGTAGTGGTTAAAGCACTGGACTCCAGCAAGGCCGACTATGGTTTAAGCCTTGGACCCAGTGCCTTGAAACTCATGCCAGGCACACATGTGTGTGTACAAACCCAAAATCCCAAGAGGAGAATGGAGAAGAACGGATTGCAGCATGGCCATCCCCCCAGGGAGTGATCTCTATTTCCATTGCTCTATATCTCTCTGTCTCTCTCTGGCAAGCACACCTTTCAAAGAGAGATTAAAACGAAAAAATAAAATAAAAAAACAGCAAGCAAAAAAGCAACCAACATACATTTACATGGTTACAAAATTTGTGGACTTTTACTCAGTAAAGTTCCTTAAACACTGACTTAGTCTGATGAGACCAATGAGAAATAAAGCAAATGAAAACGTTAAGGAAAGAGTAGGAGGCAAAGAAGTACTGTAAGTACTGTAAGTAGTAAAAGTCCAGCCCCTGTGGCCTTCTTGTGGAGAAATCAGAAGACAACGGCATGGCTTCTGGCAGGACAGCCTCACACTGTAGTAGAGCAGCACACCAGTGAATGTAATGTCGACCTTACACCATCGAGAAACAGAAAAGTTACATTTAGTTAGATTGGATTGAGAAGATGGAATGTATTTTCAAAATATTTTATATGAAATGGTTGATAGTCCAAGCCTGATAAAGAGGCAAACCTTAATATATGTATCCTCTATAGAGTTATATATATTAATATTTATATGTTCTCTTGGTTATATATGAAGATGGTTGTGTATTTACAGAGACTAGAACACAGCTACTTAGGATTCCACTCTCACCCTTTGGGAAAAGTGAAGTTTAACTTCCCTATAACCTATAATCAAGGGCCAATACCATCCTTTAAAAAGCAAACTCAATGTGCTCACTAGCTAAGAAATGTCACCTAGCAAATAATTTCAGTGATGGTTTGAAAAAACAATAGCTGTCACAATGGCATCAATTTACCTGTGCTTCTGTTCTTGCATCTATAAAATCATTTCCTTTTATACAAGAGTGTACTGAGGAATAATGAATGTTTTAAACAATTTGAAAGAATAAAAGATTACTCCAGAATGTTAGTTGTGATTCTAATTATAATAGGCAAGAGGCTAGAAGAGCTTAAGTGGTGACTTAATAGAGACCATGTCCTTAACTGTCTGTAAAGGGAGTAAAGAAGAAATACAGACACACACATGCGCACATGCACACACACACGTACACACACATCTATCCATCCTCTGGGCCCAACAGCAGAAGAAAGCAAAACTGATGAGAGCTAACCTTTGCCTTGCAGAATATGCATAAACATGTCTTACCGAAATAATCATGTTATCTTTCTATTAGTAATCCCACTTACTTTGTCTCATCTCTCTTCAGTACAATAGCCAAAACAGTCTTTTCAAAATGTAAATTTGATCATGCCACACTCCACCTAAAAACTGTTCAATGACTTCTCATTTTACTCAGAACAAACAATATTTTTTTAAGATGGCCACAACTCTCTGCATGATCTGTCCAATCTCATGAGTCACCATCCCTTCTGCCTGAGCCCTGTCTTCTAGCCACACTGGCTTTCCTGAACTTCTGAAACAACTCAACTCGCTCCTTTGTAAGATCATCACGAAGACTCCTCAGTCGAACTGGAACTCTCTTGCCCCTGACAGCCAACTTTTCTAATTTTATGCCTCATCCCAAATATCAACTCCTGTAAGAGGCTTCTGCTCTCATTCTGTCTAGTTGTCTCACCCCTCATATTTCCATATTGTCTCTCTTACTGTACATTGCTACTCCCCCCACATACCAATATCACTACTTATAATGATGTATTTGTTTGCTCCCTTTTTTCTTGTGTCCTTACCTAACTAAACTAGAAGCACCACAAAAACTGAGACTATCACTATATTGTTCATCATTGTAAACACACTACTATGCAATTGTAGAATGCATGTACTGGAATGCCAATGGATAAGTGTTTGGGGAAAGAAGAGACTCTTCTGTTAAACTTGTTTTTCATTGCACTTAATGCAGAGACGCAACTCAGGTGGAAAAATTAACGGTGGGAAGTTAGAGTTACTGACATATTTTCTGTTGGGTTGAGTGTTCACCGTATGCTAAATTTCCTTTTTACTTTCTATATTCCCCTGTCTTAGCAAATAATTACTTCTTCATTCGCTGCTGCAAAAATTATCTTCTGCTTCAAAGGTTCAGGAGTACTCTATCCTGCATTGCTAATCGATTTGGGTGCCTGTGTCACTCTCTAGCTCGCCTACCTATCTTTTCCATCCTTTTCCCCACCTGCCTCCGACACACTAATCAAGAAACACCGCTCATCCCCCCTTCTGTCTTTCTCCTTCTCTATCCTTTACAGAACCGTGTCTGCTATTTCAAAAACCCAGAACAAGCTTCCATCTGCCATCTGTTAACTCATCATTTCTTCTTCATTAAAAATTTTTCTTAAATTCAAGTTTACTTCAGAGTTTCGAAAGGACTGAGACATTTCACATTCAGATTCACGTACCTGACAATGCTCTGTGTTTCTACCTGGGTTTTCTTCATTAAAAGAATACATGAAAAGCAAACTCCAGAATGGAAAAGCCCAATCATGGCATTTATGTATTTAAATACATGTGAACATATTTATACAGATGCATATTCTATCTGTGACATGCAACAATATTAAAAGTGACAGGAGAACAAAAAGATATACTTCGCTCTATACAATGCCTAGCAAATTGAGGATATGTGATAAACATGCATATGTGTTAATATCATAAATGCATTAATATACAAGTTATATATAAATAAGTAAAAAGCTTGAGTAGCATTTCAGGTGGAATTTTTAAAAACACAATGTGTGGCTTAATTTTACTTATTGGGAAGATATCTGTGGAGATTATTTTTCAGCATCAATCTGACTGAATTAAGTAATGCACAGACAACAACTGACACTGCCAGTTAAGATATATGTATCATATATATATATATATAAAATATTTTAAAAACAGAGTGAAAATGATAAATATGATATTATCCTTGATTGGATGACCACACACTGAATTCATGCTTTGAAAAATCTATGTTATATCCCACGAAAATGTACAATTGCGTACAAATAAGAAGTTATAAAATAAAATAAAATCGAAAAGCAGAATAAAAAGAAAGAAAAGAAACACATGGACTGCCGGTAAAGCACTGTGTCCACATGTATCTCTGAAGGTGTGCCCAGAGGAGCTGGTTTGTGAGTCTGTGGACTGAGTGGGGAAGATCTGCTCTCATTCTAGGCTGGCATTACTCAATCATCAGTGGACATAGATAGAACAAAAAGGCAGATGAAAGGTGAATTATTTTCTCTTTCTCCTGAAGCTAACTCACCCTTCTCCTACCAAAGGATAAGAGAACTCCAGGTTCTTCAGCCTTTGGACTCCAGGACTTGTACCAATGACTCCCAGGTTCTTAGTCCTTTGGCTTCAGAATGAGAGATATACTTTCAGCCTTTTTTGGAGCTGAGCTTTCAGACTGGGACTGAGCCATGCAGCTGGTTTCACTGGATCTTCGATTTGCAGATAGCCTATTGTGGGACTTCTCAGCCTACATAATCACTTGAGTCAATTTCCCTAATAAATTCCATCTTTTTTTTTTTTTATTGAGAGAAGTTTTTACTTTAGGGAGCATACAGTTGCAGGAGAGACAGAGAGATAGAGATAGAGAGAGAGATGGAAAGTGAGGAATCACAACTCCCTCCCCTCAAAAGGGGATAGCCAGGCCACAATTCCTTCTCCACTATCCTCTCAGATTTGGGGCACACAGGTACATAGGATGGAATTTTCAAGCCACTGGGTCGGGACTCAAACCATGGTCAGCCATTGGGAGTCCAACACCTAAACCACCACACCACCTGCTGGCCCCTTAAGTCTCATCTTTTATATCTTTATCTCTACCTATCCTTTTTCTAAATCTATCTTATTGTTTTTATGTGGAGAAGGCTATTACAGTATGTCTACATAATAATGTCAAGTAGTTTGACAAATAGCTTTCCTCTTCCTAAAGTATTTAAACATTTCATGTTCTTAATAAGGCCATTTTCCCCAAAGAGGAATAAAGAAATTTGACAGTTCCCCAACAAGGATACAGTATGTCATTCATGCTAGGCCAGAGAAAAGGAAGATTCAACCAGTTATCTCTAGTCTTTTGAGTCCTAAATCAAACACTACTCTAATTTTAGAAATTGTTGGCTAGACACTGGGCCTACAATTGGTAAAAGTGGAAAATGATAATAGACCATGAGTTTATATTAGTCAGCAGTGGGTTATTTCAAAACTCATATGCAGAGGAGCTGACCAGATGAGATTAAACTATAATTGCCCAATATTTGTATAGGCTTAATGTTGATTTCTGCAGTTTAAGAGCAATCTGGAAATTTTTTAAAGGAGTCTGGGAGGCAAGCCAAAATGATGGATAGGATGGCAATAGAGCCTATTTAAAAAGGGTAAACAAATTGGGGTTATTTAATCTTCCAAACTAAAAGTAATACAGTAATGACTAATTAAAAGTAGACATTTTTATTAAAAGGATACTTCCCAGGTTTTCTCATACTACAAGGACTGTATAAAGTGGGGAAAATGGGTTAAAGCTGTGATTGAACAAAGGTTTACACTAGAGATAAGGGAATATTGTTGGTAAAGTTGTAACATTCGTAAACAGGCATCTGCAGAATTTGATAGTTTCCATCCTCAGAGCCTTAGAATAGAATGCATAGGAATCTATCTAAAGTTGCTTTGATTTAAAACAAATGAAATAACCCAAGTAGTTTGCACACAGGTAGTCGCTTAAAAATTAGGGTCCTCTGGGCCAGTCATCCCACATGAGCAGTTTGAGTCCCAGCCCAGTAGCCTGAAAAACATGCCATATATGTGTGTTTTGTGTGTGTGCATTGTGCATTTATTTCCAAAAACCTGAGACAATGGAGGAGAGAGTATTGTGGTGGCATGACTATCCCCCCTGGGGGCGACTTCTCACTCACTCTCCAGCAAGGGCACATACTCTATAGCGAAAATTGAAAAAAAAAAAAATAGTAAGACTCGGTCTGGCTGGTAGTATGATGGTTAAGACACTGGATCCCACATGGCCACCTGTGTGGTTTGAGTCCTGGGCATGGTAGCTTGAAAAGTATGTCAGGCACATGTGCTTGCATACCCAAAATCCCAAGAGAAGAATGGATTGCATCCCATGGGGGTGCTTCTTCTCTCTCTCTCTCTCTTTCTCTCTCTCTCACTCTCTCTCTCTCTCTCTATTTCTCTCTCTCTCTCGTCAGTGAACACACATGCCTATAGCAAATTTTAAAAAAAATTAGGATCCTCTTATTCTACTTTTAGTGACTCTGGGAGGCTTTTGCCCTAATGATAACAACTTCATATTTAAACTATAGATTGAATACTATTTTAAGAAACTAATGTTTATTACTAGAAATCTCTATGATGTAAAGAGAGCAATGTGAAACCAAGGTGAAAACAAAGGAAAGTAACTGTCCTATGATTCCAAGTTAATTTGACAAAAGCATATATCTTTCTCATTCTTTTTCCTCCAAAATTCTGAAGGTCACTTCTGATACAAAACTGAATCCTGAGAGCGAGGAATTAGAGCAGCTATCACTAAATTTAAATCTTGGGAAAATTTAAAGATGGAGAACTCCATAAATTGAATATGTCACAAATATTGTATGCTGAAGAACTGGCATTCATTAGACACAGAGGTGTCCTCATTACCAATTTGTAGTACCATTCAAGAGTGATGGGGTCACCCCTATATCATGGATATAAATTCCACTCTCCTCTGTCTGCTTCTGACATTTTCTATCTGTATAGAGAATATGATGGCTCAGTTCTACTACGACCTTGATTGTCTCTGAAACGATGCAACTGAAAATAATATCTCAGAGTCACAGGAAGTTCCTGAGCTTGACCTTTTCCTATCACAGGAAGGAGATTGTAATAGAACTTTTTTCAAATATGTTTTACTTATGAACTAATAAACCTCTCATTCATAAGGAAAATGTGCTTTCAGGCTATTATTAAGCATTATAAAGAGCTCATGAGGTCCAAATAAAGGCAGTAAATATGTGCAATTATGCCAAGTTATCAAAAACATGACCCTATTTATAACAGATATTTTATAATTATAGAAGGAGGGGTGGCATAAACACAAATATACTTATCTACTTAAGTTTTCAACTTTGCGATCTTCCGTTTCTCTAAGTAGGCATTTATATTAGAGCTGATTTCTGAGATCGTTCTAATTAAAAAATTAAAAAGCTCAATTCACGGCTGTGGTTTTGATTAGTAGGATATCCCAGAGACCACAAAGTGCCTCCTTTGTTAATTCTTTCTTCTGCTTATGTTAGCCAGAAAAGTTTATTCAGGAAACTGAACTCGAATGCAAATGTAACGATCCAAGGAGCAGTTCACACACCCCACCAACCCCATCATCATCACCTCTCATAATGAAGGCCCTTATCCTGGAAAAAGGTGGGGGGGGGGATGGTGGGGATAATACAAGCAATAACAAAATAAAACAAAAACTCTACCTGGCTTAAGATTTCTAGCAATGACAGGAAGCGTGAGAGAATGACTGAGAAGAAAAACGTTCTAAAAATAAAGCGAATTATGAATTAGAAAGTAAATTCTCCTACATTATATAAATTTTCAGTCATCCAATTTTGTTTCTACAAAAGCACAAATAATTGGCTGAGTTAAATCATTTTTAAACACATTTACAGGGTCATTTACTTAAGGGAGCTTGAGTTTTTGATAATATATTTCAGTTTACTTATAAGAATTAAACACAATCCTGTTTCTTATAAACAATTTCAAAAAAATTGCAACCAACCCCATCATCATCACCTCTCATAATGAAGGCCCTTATCCTGGAAAAAGGGGGGGGGGGGGGATGGTGGGGATAATACAAGCAATAACAAAATAAAACAAAAACTCTACCTGGCTTAAGATTTCTAGCAATGACAGGAAGCGTGAGAGAATGACTGAGAAGAAAAACGTTCTAAAAATAAAGCGAATTATGAATTAGAAAGTAAATTCTCCTACATTATATAAATTTTCAGTCATCCAATTTTGTTTCTACAAAAGCACAAATAATTGGCTGAGTTAAATCATTTTTAAACACATTTACAGGGTCATTTACTTAAGGGAGCTTGAGTTTTTGATAATATATTTCAGTTTACTTATAAGAATTAAACACAATCCTGTTTCTTATAAACAATTTCAAAAAAATTGCAATTTAGAAGATAAAGCTTAAATGTCTCAAGGGAAATAAAATCAAATACAAAAGAACACCTTAATACTCACCTTCTATTTCATGCCATCAATATTCAAATATCCCCAGAAAAGATAGCATATTAATTTACTTTCAAAACGAAGTTTACAGGAATTTTTTGTCGAACATGCAATTTCATAAGGGAGAGCTATGGCTGCCTCAAGTTTATATTGTAAGGAACTCAGGGACAAAGAGGAAAGGGGGTTAAAAAATAGCAATAAAAAGGGCCAGCAGGTGGTGTGGTGATTAAGGCTTTGGACTCCCACATGGCTGATTACGGTTCTAATCCCTGACTTGGAGGCTTGAAAATCACAATGGGTGTGTGTGCATGTGTGCCCCAAATCCTGAGAGAATAGAGGAGAAGATATCGTGTCATGGTCATCCTCCTGGGGTGGCGGCGGGAGTGATTTCTCACTTTTCCTCCCTCTATCTCTCTGGAGAGCACATGTGACCTATGGGGGGGGGAACCCTAAATAATAATAAATTAATTAGGAATAAACCTCTGTACTACTCAAGACTCTCGGTGGCAGGTAACAGAAACCAACAATAACTAGCTGAGCACAGTTGAGATGCAGCATTAGAACAGATAACTAAGAAATCCTTGACCTATTTCAGGCATGGTATAATATTATCATATGTATAACACTACAATATCTTTGACTTGACTTCTTGCATGCTTGGAAAAATCATGTTTCATGCTGTAAAGATGCACAATGATTAAATGTAAATTTTTAAAAACTATGCATAGATTTTGAATTTTTCTTGAACCAAAATAAACTCATATTAATTTGAACTTCTCAAAAAGAAAGATGAGTTTTTCTTTTCCTACTCTTTGGTTTTCTCTGTTGTTGCTGCTGTATTCCAGGAAGTCTCAGCAGCTTCAGGTTAGAGCTTAGGAATTTCCCCCAAAAGAATGAGACACACAGTTCTACCCTAGTATCCACATCAATGAGCTTCCATCACTGAGCCAATTACTTCGTCCAGCATCATGAGAAACCCTATTTATTTATTAATTTTTTTCTATTTTATTTTATTTAAAACATTTATTTGTGCTTTATTTTATTTCAAGTTCTTTTATACATTCAATCACGTTATTTAACTTGCAAAGTGAATATTCCAACATGTGTGCATTTCTCACCAGTCCAGTTGATAATAGTATAAAAGTTATCTTCAACAGATAATACCCCATTTCTTTGCCCCATCTATGCTATGCCTCTATTTTTCTACTCAATGTTCTTCCTCGGACTCTGCTCCTTCACCCACCCTCTTCCCACCCTATATCTATACTGTGTTTCTATATCCTTTAGTCATTCGCTTTCGGCCATAGAGTGCCCTATGTATCCTGGGAGCATATACTTCCTCTCTTTCAGGGAAGGTGGGGCTGGGTGGGTGTTCAACTCTCTCACTGTAATCACAAGAATTTTGGAATTACCTTCTAAAATACGGTACATGTTAGACCACCCTTTCCTCTCCACCCCAGAAACCGCCAACACACACACAAAGAGCTGATGCAGCCTACAGTTTAAAGCACATATCACTTTATTATTCACCCATAGCTGCTCTTTTCCTTCCTCCTTGCTCCTTCCTTCCTTTCATCACTCTCTCTGTCTCCCCTCCATTCCTCTCTTCCTTCTTCACTTCTTCCTTTCCTCTATTTTCTCCTTCCTACTTTTTTTCATTTTCTCAAAATAATGAATGTATACATTGTAAACATTCAAATACTAATGTAAGGTTTGCAACAACAAACAAATACAAGCATTTAAGGAAAGTTAAATTAAAAGAAAAAGAGATGATCAGACTCGATAATCATCATTAGACATGAAGAATGAGGAGCAAAATAGCTACTGGAAACTTTTAGAATGATGTAATGTAAACTTCACTGCAGAGTAATACGATAGGAACCTTGCAAATAATTGGGGAAATCTCAAATGTCAGAAATTTTCTCTTAGGATGAACAGATTCCAAAGAGAGTCCTACAAACTCTCTACTGGAAGATGATCGATACAAAAAAGCTGGTATTCTGGGAGCTAAAAAAGGACAGGATTTGGGCAGGGATGGGGTTTTCTTACCATTCATTACATATATTTCCACATAGGTTTCATATTTTCAGTTCAGTGCCTCATCCTTTAACTGTGCCCTCTGACCTTCAGGCCAGAGCTTCTCTGAGCCAATTGCCAAAATGACAACTATGTCTCTAGCTGGAGTAGTTGCATTCGTGTGTGAGGTAGGAGAGGTCATCTAGAGAGTTTAATGGCTCTTTTATACAGATTTTCCAACAAAATTCCTGTTTTCTACTGTACCTTTCACTCCATGTTTGATGTATATGATATCCTCAATTGTCAAGAAAATAAAAGAAAAGCTTTTATTACATATTAGTAATAATTTAGAGAGAAGTTTCCTTCTCCTGTGTATTGACTTGGTAGGGCTACCATAAACAAGCACCACCAAGTGGCTTACACAACATAAATGCATTGTCTTATAGTTCTAGTAGCTAAAAGGCTGAGATCAAGGTGTTGGCACAGTTGGTTCCTTTTGAGAGCTTTGGGGAGAGTCAGTTTCGTGCCTCTTTCATGCCTCTTTCCTAGTATCTGGTGGTTTGCTGGCAATCTTTGGCATTCTTTGGCACGTAGAAGCATCATTCCAACCTCTACGCTCATCTTTAAACTGCATTTCCTATGTCTATCTGTCTCTTGTCCGAATTATCTCTGTTTTTAAACACACAGTCATACTAAATTAGGGCCCACCCTATCATCTTAACTTGATTCTCTTCAAAGGCCCTGTTTCCAAATAAGGTCATATTAAGGGTAGTGGGGTTATGACTTTAACATACGAATTTAGGGGTGACATAATTTAACCCATAACACCCCTTATGTTATCATGATGGAAGAGAAGGAAACCTGATGATTTTCTAAAGAATGGAAGCAGCTTAGGTCTAGAAGATTCTTACAAATGGTAGGTCCTTCATTCCCAGTGAAGGAATCTAGCACACTGAACCATAGTAGGAGGAAACTTCTCAAAAAATGGGGAGAGGGATAACCAAGAGGTGGGAAATACTGATAGTCAATTCCTAATGTGATGGGCTTTTCTATGGAATGAGTCTTATTGTTATGTATAAATTGTTCTTACTTCAGGCTTGACTGTATTATTTGTCTTTTGCACAGCTGACTACATCACATTGTCTGCTTACCAAGCAGAAGCAGTTGCATTGTCTCTCTCATCCAGGGAAAACGAACTTTAAATGTCTCAACTGTTACCTGGTCCCTTCAACTACCTCTTGACTCCAAGGCTAATAAGCAGTGCTCTAGAGCCAAGAAGCTGTCACACCTACTAAATTCCTAGTTCCAGACCTGGATCAGAATAAAAGCATAAATTTAAACTGGGAATTGCCATCCTATTCTTCCTTAAAGTGATCATTAGATTTAACAATTACCTTCCTCAAATGGACAGGAAATAGTTAATTATCACCCTGCCCCAGTACAGAATCAATGCTAACAGAGATAACCTATCTAGAACATTGGCTTTTCTGTCATGTTCAACTCTTGAATTGCTTCCAGGGTGTTAAAGGGACTGCATTATCTTTATGCTGTATTTGAAATTGCCTTTCATTAGAATTCTGGTATTCACTGAGGTAGTTCACAACTGTATACTTCTGCTAGTGTTGTAGGTTAATATTACACATGTGCAAATTAAAAAACCCACAAATTATAACAGCAATAGCTCAAGACCAAGGTTAAAATAAATATAGTTTGAAGTTTGCAAGGAGGCAGTAGAGTTGATTAATCACAGTTAAAATTGACTAGGAAGGAAAGCAGTAAAAAAAAAAAAAAAAGCAATAGCACATAATATTATTAAGAATGTCAGGCCAGCAGGGGGTATAGTGGTTAAGGTGCTGGCCTACTGCAGTTTGAGTCCTGGACCTGGCACTTGCTTTCTCACTTTCCCTCTTTGTCTGTCTCTGGTGAGCACACATGCCCTATAGAAAATTTAAAAAAGAATAATAAATAAATAAATCTTTAAATAAGAATTAAGAATGTCCATAAGACACATTATACAAATTCACAACTCATACCATAAATAATACGCCCTTCATTGCTGGTCCAGTTACCTTTTCTCTTTTTCTGAGCTCCCAAATCTTCACCCATGAGTGAACCTTCTACTTCCCTAAGAAAAAGAAAGCCACCCACTGTGTTTTCTCTTTTTCCATCCTTTGACCACTAATCAGGAGTAACAATGTAACATGGTAAAGTGGCTAGAAAAGACTAAGGACCAAGTCTTAAAGCTGCAATGGCAAGCAAGCACATCGGTTTTAACTGTATCATGTGGTTTGGGGTTAATAATAAAATGTCTAACAGCTTATTCTCTCAAATGATACACAATATTAAGAAAAATCCCTTACTCATTTTAAAGACTTCAAGGCTTACTCTATTTTGCAATGGTACTTCTGGAAATTAGGAGACAAGGCTGAAACTACTCTAATCCATCACTGCTATCACCCTAACACTTCTGTAAACGTCTCTATTCTCGTATTTGCTTTTCTCTCTTAAAGAACTATGTCCTGCTTCCTTTTCAAAGACGTGTTCTTAAGATTCCTAGCCTGCCTCTAAGAAGAATATAACTGAGAAGTTAATCTCCTCATTCATATTTTAAATATATTCATGTAAACATAGTGCACCAACCTTTTCTGATAAATCTGCAAATACTAGTCTTCTCGAAGTTTCTATGGGGTAAAGGCAGTTAGTGGATGGGTCAGAAGGAGACTGAGAAGCTGGGATTCCAATCTAACCGTCATCCATCACCGCTGTCCACAGCAGCAGATAGAATGAATACATGTTGGATTTGGAGTTCCCAGTGGGTTTTTGTTGTTGTTTGCTTATTCATTTCTGAGAAGAAATTTTCACTACTATAAAGAATGTTTGAGAAACCCTTGTCATAAAAACATGTTTACATTTTTCCTATATTTGTACTTGACAAGATTTCCTCATTAGGACCAATCCTTTACTTTGCTTTAACCTCCAAATGATCTATAACCTATGATCACTGTCTACTGCCACTAACATTATGTGATATTCATTATTCTTCTCCTCCTCCCATATCCTCCATTTTCCTCTTTTTCTTCCTTTTTCCTTCTCCTTGCTTTTCTTCTTCTTTACTTTTTTAAATGGTTTATCTCTCCACAAGAATATAAGTTCAATGAAGACAGGGATTTTGCTCTGTCTTGTTCATTGCATGTTATCTAATGCCTGGGACAGTAACAGGCACAAGGTCAACACAGACCTGTTGAGAAAAATGAAAAAAAAAATCAGAAAAAGTGGAAAACTTAGATTAAAAAGAAACAAAAATAATTATTTAATTGCTACAGAGTATGTGCATTCACCGAGAAAGAGGGAGAAAGAGGGAACTCACTCCCCAGTGAGATGTGGTCGTGTTGTAACTCCTTCTCCTCCATCTCTCCATCCTGTTGGGAATCTGAGAAAACATACATGTATCTAGCATGTTTTTCAAGCTGCTAGGATGAGATCTGAACCGTAGATGGCCATGTGAAATCTGGTTCCCTTAACCACTAGGCTATGAGTGTAGCCCAAGAATTTCTTCCAAAGGGTCATAAATTATCACACTCTCCCAAACTAGTTGTTGTTAACACTTTAATGGGATCCTGTCCTTGCAGATAGTATAGTTTTCCCCAAAAATGCTCATAGTCCATTTGAAGAAACAGAAATAAAATTACAACACAGTAATTGCGAAAACTAGCAAAATGCTATGGAATAGCAAAGATAAATAAATAATTCTGTGTGGTGGAATTAGGGAGTATATTAAAGTTTAACTTAAAATTTGAGCACAGTATTTCAGATTGTTGCAGGAAATTTTTTTTTTTTGGAGAGGTTTTTCCCTATAGGTCCCGTGCGCTCACCAGACAGACAGAGAGAGACAGAGAGACAGAAAGCGAGAAATCACACCCCCAGGGGGGATAGCCACGCCACAATCCTTTCTCCTCCATTCTCCTCTTGGGATCTTGGGCACGCACGCACACGCACCCGGTGTGAGTTTAAGGCGCCAGATCCAGGACTCGAACTGCAGTCAACTACATGGGAGTCTAGCGACATAGCCATTATGCTAACTGCTGGTCCCAGATTGCTGCAGGAAATGTTAAAGAAAGTCCTCAAACCTCGGATCACATTGTTATACAACATCTTTTTATTTTCTTAATGGTAAAAATCGAAATATGACTTTCAGTCCCAAGAGGGACATGATGAACATTATTACATTCATTCTTTTCTTTGAGATGTTTGCATGCTTTCAGAGATGTTTTTATGTTTCCTAAAGAAGGAAGACTAATGCATCCAAATTCCCCTGCATAAGGTTCTGTTTTCCATGCCCTAATGGCCAGTCATCCTCTAGGAGTTTAAAGACTAATTTGTAAGTCGGCAGGTGGCGTGTTGGTTAAGGGTGCTGGACTCCCACATGGCTGACCATGGTTTGAGTTCTAGACCTGGTGACTTGCTTTCTTATTTTCTCTCTCTCTCTCTCTGTCACTCTCTAATAAATTTTTTTAAATAAATAAATAAAATTAGACAAAATAATGATTTAAACAAAGGACCAATTTATAGCTTAGCCTCCTGATATAAATTAGTGTTATTAAACATCAAGGAAGGCTGGTTCCCTTAACCACTAGGCTATGAGTGTAGCCCAAGAATTTCTTCCAAAGGGTCATAAATTATCACACTCTCCCAAACTAGTTGTTGTTAACACTTTAATGGGATCCTGTCCTTGCAGATAGTATAGTTTTCCCCAAAAATGCTCATAGTCCATTTGAAGAAACAGAAATAAAATTACAACACAGTAATTGCGAAAACTAGCAAAATGCTATGGAATAGCAAAGATAAATAAATAATTCTGTGTGGTGGAATTAGGGAGTATATTAAAGTTTAACTTAAAATTTGAGCACAGTATTTCAGATTGTTGCAGGAAATTTTTTTTTTTTGGAGAGGTTTTTCCCTATAGGTCCCGTGCGCTCACCAGACAGACAGAGAGAGACAGAGAGACAGAAAGCGAGAAATCACACCCCCAGGGGGGATAGCCACGCCACAATCCTTTCTCCTCCATTCTCCTCTTGGGATCTTGGGCACGCACGCACACGCACCCGGTGTGAGTTTAAGGCGCCAGATCCAGGACTCGAACTGCAGTCAACTACATGGGAGTCTAGCGACATAGCCATTATGCTAACTGCTGGTCCCAGATTGCTGCAGGAAATGTTAAAGAAAGTCCTCAAACCTCGGATCACATTGTTATACAACATCTTTTTATTTTCTTAATGGTAAAAATCGAAATATGACTTTCAGTCCCAAGAGGGACATGATGAACATTATTACATTCATTCTTTTCTTTGAGATGTTTGCATGCTTTCAGAGATGTTTTTATGTTTCCTAAAGAAGGAAGACTAATGCATCCAAATTCCCCTGCATAAGGTTCTGTTTTCCATGCCCTAATGGCCAGTCATCCTCTAGGAGTTTAAAGACTAATTTGTAAGTCGGCAGGTGGCGTGTTGGTTAAGGGTGCTGGACTCCCACATGGCTGACCATGGTTTGAGTTCTAGACCTGGTGACTTGCTTTCTTATTTTCTCTCTCTCTCTCTCTGTCACTCTCTAATAAATTTTTTTAAATAAATAAATAAAATTAGACAAAATAATGATTTAAACAAAGGACCAATTTATAGCTTAGCCTCCTGATATAAATTAGTGTTATTAAACATCAAGGAAGGTGCAAATAATTTCATTAGAGGCCACAACTTCTGCCTTTTTATCCCCTAAAGAAGAGAGTGAGAGAGAGAGAGAGACAGAGAGAAAATCTAGTCGTTTTCTCCAGTTGCTGGAGTTGAGGGTTTGTAATTCTTTTTTTTTTTTAGAGGTTTTTGCTATAGGATGCGTGCGCTCTCCAGACAGAGAGAGAGAAAGAGAGATAGAAAGCAAGAAATAACCCCCCAGGGGGGATGGCCATGCCACAATCCCTTCTCCTCCATTCTCTTCTCGGGATCTTGGGCATGCACACACATGTGCCCAGCATGAGTTTAAACCACCAGGTCCAGGACGTGAACTGTGTCGACTATGTGGGAGTCCAGCGACATAGCCATTACACTAACTGCTGGTCCCATGAGGGTTTGTAATTCTCAGCTTTACTATATGTCCTGTCTTCCATGCCCCACATTTATTGTCCCAAACACAAGCCACCTCACATCTGGAACTATGATGATTCTATTTTCTACTCCTAGACAGAAGACCAAGAGCATGACGATCATATCTGAGTATGTTCTGGACGTTCATATGATGAAAAAAATAAATGGGTATTAAACTCTTTGACCAGTTTTCTGACTTCAAAAACCTGAAGTTTTTATAGCACAGAAAAGAAGTAAATCAAAGTGATACACGATCTAGACCACAGACCGATGCCACCTCAAATTTGGAGCAGATCCAAACACAGAGATTAAGAATAGGGAGCAAGGAGCCCAGGTAGAACAAATGAATGGAGATTAGGCGAGGCATACTGGGGAAGGGTGGGAGGTTTGCTGTGGCATAAGTGAGACACAGAGAGTTTTGAAAGATGGGATGAGAAGGATAGGTGATGCAGGACTGGTAGAGGCATTATATGCTAACATAAGGAATATGAAATGCACATTATGCAACAATAGAATTTTTTTTTTACCATTGCTAGACAGGTTGGCATTGCAAGTGGTCCTATCACATGATGATGTGACCCATCAAATGAGTTAAAGGATTGATAATGTTGTGGAGTATATTTCCTAGGACCAATTCCACTTTCAATTCTCTAATATTTTGTTAAGGTCTGAGTGTGGCCTCAAGTTTGTTTCTGGGTTTATTTGCACACAAAGGAGCAAAAATGGGGGTAATGGGCTTATATTTAAAAAGTTCAGATAAAGGGGGGAAGCAGATAGCATAGTTGTTAAAATGTTGTACTCTCACACGGCTGATCATGGTTCTAGTCCTGGAATTGGTGGCTTGAAAATCACTCCAGGTATGTGTATATGCATGCCCAAAATCTCAAGAGGAGAATGAAGGAGAAGGGATTGTGGCATGGTCGACCCCCTCAGGGGTTGATTTCTTACTTTCCCTCTCACTGTCTTTCTCTCTCCAGTGGGTGTGTGTGCCCTATTGCAAAACCTTAAAAAAAAAAGTTAAAATAAGACTAAAAAAAGTTTTGCATAGTGAATGATGATTAATAATGTAGGATAAAACTTCTAGCTGAACAAGAAAAGAGTGAGTTGATAATTCATACAATATATTGATTTTTATAAACTAAGAGCAAGATATTACCATTGAAACAATTATTAGAGGTCAACAATTTTTTTCCGGTAAAGGTCAGATAGTAAATACTTTAGACTTTGGGAGACATATGGTCAACCTTTTGCATCTACTCAGTGGTGCCGTTGCTGCATGAATGTAGCTGTAGTCTACACATAAATCAAAAAACCTTATTAATGAACATTGCAATCTGAATTTCATTTAATTTTTTCTATTTTACAAAATATTATTCTTTTTTTTCAACTATTTAAAAAAGTAAAAAAAAAAAAAAAAAAAAAGAAAATCATTGTCCTGAGTTGTGGTTAAGGCGCTGGATCCCACATGGCCGATAGTGTGGTCTGAGTCCTGAACCCAGAGTCTTGAAAAACACTGTGTGTGGACATAGATGCCCAATATCCCCAGAAGAGAATCAAGGAGAAGGGATTGCAGAGCAGCCAACCCTCCTGGGTGGTACTTTCTCACTTTTTCTCTCTCTCTCACACTCTCTCTTTCTCTCTCTCTGTCTCTCTCTGGTGAGCACACACATCCTGTAGGAAATTTTAAAACAATTTTTTTTTTAAGTAAGAAAAATTTTTAGCTCTTGAACAATTCATCATTTGGCTGTTTGGCGAGTCCCATGTAGATGACAATAGGTAAGATTATTTTAATGGCTTCCTTTCTTTTTCACTCCCAACTCTTTTTCTTTGGCCTTTTTGTTTTGTTTCATTTATTTCTAAGTATAAGACAAATATAAATTAAAAGATTATAAAAATACAGAAAAAATATATCATAAACATACTTGCTTAGCATTGTATAAGAATTACAAAGTATCTTTTACAAAATTTGAGGGGGAAGGTTGTCTTAACTACCAAAAAGGTAGATCCTCAATCCTGATATCTTTTAGAAAATTACAGTATAGCATCAGTTATCTCTTGAATTCCGTAAGCGTGTGTGCGTATTCTTAGTGTTCATTTAGATTTTATCCCATGTCATTATGGAGCCCTTGTCACAGGGCCACTCAAAGATGAGACTACAAGTGGGGCTGACTGAATATATTCTATTTTGGTGCAGCAAGGGGAGGCAGAGATGTCCCAGTTTAGTCAATCCCATTTTCGTTTTTGCAGGTCACACACCAGCCCCGCAGTTCATGAAGTGTCTCTCTATTTCTGGAATAAAAGCTTCCCTTGCTCACAGAGCACTTCAACCATGTCAACTCTGTGAGGAGAGAGCTGATGGGACTGATTTCTCTGCTGGATGTGGTGAGCAAGACAGCGTAAAACTGACAAGCTAAAGATTCAAATGAAATACCCCAATTAAAGTGCAGTGGAAATGCAAAGACCTCAAGCAATATATATATATATATATATAGCTTATAGAATAAGGATATAAAGAAAAAAAATTTTTGCAGCTGTTTATGTTTATGTTTTAAGTTAAGTGTTATTACAACAGTCAAAAAAAGTGGAAAAAACGGAATTTATAAAGTAAAAAAGTTACAATAAATTAGTTATTTTACTTTGGAGAAATAAAAACTCTAAAAATAAATGTAATGCAGTCTAAGTGTTTATCAAGTCCTCAGCAGTGTGCAGTCATGTCTTAGGCTCCCACGTTCACTCACCACTCACCCACTGACACACGCACCTTCCATTCATGGTACGTGCCTTATGTAGGTGCATGGTTCTTTAACCTTTTATGACATATTTTCTCTACGTTTTCCATGTTTAGATATGTTTAAACACACAAATATTTACCATGGCATTACAGGCGCCTACAGTGTTCAGTACAGTAACATGCTATACTGAACTAGGTTTGCAGCCTAGGGGCAATGAGCTATTCCATATTCTAGAAGTGTAGAAGGTTAAATCATTTAGATTTGGGTAAGCATAATCCATAATGTTGGCACACCGGCAAAATCACCCAGAACATGGTTCTCAGAACTTAACCTTATCATTAAGCAACACATGACTGTATATATATATATATATACACACATACATGCATACCAAAAAGAAAGCCAAGAAGAAAGAAAAGAGCATGAATGCGACCAATGTCACACGATAAAGAGCATGGGGAAAGAATTTCAAATGAGGAGTTTTTAAGCTATAAAAAGAGGTTATGGACAGCCGAACAGAAATGAGAGATAACTTATCTCTGCGATCAGCATAATGTATGTTACTAATGAAATAGAGCATCATAGCTATTTAGGTCCATAGAACTTCTAATGAAGATGAAGGGGGGGGATGGTTCTTACAAGACTGTGTGATTTCCCTCAAAACAATATTTTATGCTCCCAACTTACTTTCAAAAGTCCTTCCATTTCAGCATATGATCAATTGCACACATTTTATCTCTCTCTCCTCCTCTACCCAATTTTCTTCTTCAGCCGTGCCTATTTGTCCCTTCTAATTACTTGTAAGCTTGTGAGAAAAGACTAGTGAATAAGCTCAACTTAATAAAGTAGAGATCAGAGTCTGATCAATTTGCCAGGGAGAGGTCCAGAAAAAGGAGCAATGGTGATCAAAGTCCAGAGTTCCAAAACATGTAAATAAGTAAGGGACCCAGTAAATTCAAAGTCACAAAATGGTAGCCATAGGGGGGCCACATTCAATGTATAGATATTTTGTCTTTGATCTGCATTTTGTTGATTCACATAATTTAAATTTATTTGAATTAGTTGCCTTTATTAACAAATGTGGAGATTTTGCCAAAAAAATACAATTTTCAGATTCACTTGGGGCTATACAGATAAACTCCTGGTTCCTCTAGCTGAATGACCTCCAGCAAATTACCCTGTTTGTGCTTAAATTCCATTAAATATAAAATGGGAGTAAAAACATAACTTATTTTCTATAGTTTTCTTGAAGATTAAATGACAATATACTGAAGGTACTCCTAGCAATATAGTTACATCATATACAAAAAGTATTAGTAGTACTAAGTAATACTGATTGCGTTGGACAGACACACTAACCTTTGGAGTTTTGAGGCACGCATCAAAAAGAACTCAAGAAAATGAAATAAAGCTGACCAACAAGACATATTTTATAAAACAGGTAAATAAATAAGTTATATTAACTCTCAGCTTGATGATTTGTTTTCAGAGAACATTGCACACACACAGTAACCTGAAGAATTATCTTTTGAAACATTTTAAAACTAAACATTTTAGTTTGAAACATATGAAAGTAGAAGTAATTGTGAACAAGATAGCAGAATTTTCATCTTGAAATTAACTAGAGAAAAATATTTCAAACTACTGCAGTATTACATAAGTGATTTCTTAATAAAAGAATACGTGCAGCCACATTCAGGAGGAAAAATATTCTTATCCCGCAACACAAGTTTAGGATAGAGTTTCTAAAACTGATGTAAAAAGTTCAACAAAGAGACTTAAATAATGCTATTTTGAAAAAGATATCATAGTAAATTATTTTCCTTTTCCTTTTATAGTATGAGCTAAAACTAAAGTGAAATAATATATAGATAAGCATTTATAAGAAAGTGAAACAGTGTGTGTGTACACATGCATATGTAAAATTCCAGTGTTTAAAATTATATATATATACACACAAATGTATGCATACAAAATCCAGGAGAAGTTTTTGGTTGTCAAATATTCAGTGTCTTACATGAACAACAGATAAAGGATTAATACCCTTACTATATAATGAGTACTTACAAATCAGTAATAGAAGTCAAATGTACAACACTAAAATTTATTTAAGCACACAGTCATTTTGTAAAACACTAAATACAACAAGAAAAACATTTTCAGGTTCACTAATAACTGATCAATGTAAACTATACCACCAATGGGATATTTCACATATAAATTGGTAGAATTTCTTTTCTTAATTTGTCAGAGGGCAAGTGTACTCAGCAGAGAGACAGAAAAAAGAAGGAAATGGAAGAAACACCCCCCAATGGGGTATGGTCATCCTACAATCTGTTCTCTATCATTTTCCATTGGCATTTTGGGCAAGCACACACATGGGCCTGGAGCGTTCTTCAAGTCAGCAAGGCCATAATCAGAGTGGAAAGGTTAGCCATGTGGGATCCAGCTACCTTGAGGACCAGGCCATAGGCAGACCAAAATTGGTTGAAAGTTTAGACCTTTAACACTTGGTTTTAATAAGGGCTTTTGAAAAGGGGCCTCTCATATGTTGTTGGTTCCAATTTTTACAAAGGAATTATTTATTTAATTTTATTTGTTTTATTATTATTATTATTATTATTATTATTATTATTATTATTAAAACACAGAGAGAAAAGAAAGTGAGAGAGAAAGCCACCAGGTACAGGACCTCAATGTCAGGTCTGGGACACGAACCATGGTCAGCCATATGGGAGTCCAGGTCTTCAACCTCCATGCCACCTGCCAGCCTCAGTATCAGTTTTTATAAATTATGGAGAGCATATATGAATAGGTCCCAAAGGATTTAAAATATGCTTACTTTTGATCCAAAATATCATTGTTAGTAATTTTCCCACAGAAAATTAGCCATCAAGCGGGGAGAAGTGTATGTATAATAATTTAAATTCTAATATTATAAAAACAAAATCCTGGAAAAACATAAATATTCAAATAAAGAGACTAGTTAATTTTGTCATAAAAGACTTTGTGAAGGAACACTATATAGCCTTTCAGATCGTGCCATGGGAAATGAGCTAATAATGTATTTATTACCTTCTTGGAATTTTATCTGATTTTCAAATTCTCTAAGATTATTTTTAAATGGATATATTTTATTAAGTTTAATGTTTCTGTAGAGAAGATCACAATAAAAAAATCAGCAAGTTAAGGGTGGAAGCATGCAGAAACAAGAAAGAAAAAAATTTGTTGAAGAAAAAAATTAAAGTTTAATGAAGCAGTTCCAAGAACAGAGTTTCTATGGATGAAAGGAAAAGAAGGCTTACAGCTCATACCAGGTCTACTGAGAGAGAAAAGAGAAATGAGCGCTTTATTCCTGTATACAAAATATAAATCTATCTTCCTTAATATACTTCCTCAGTACTGCAGAAAAACTATCCAAGTGCTCTATATTTTCTTATCCAACATTCCCTTCAGTAAGGTGAGCAATAAACATCACAAATAGTTTCAAGAACATTGTTAGGACTCATGCACTAAAGAGAGATTTTCTCCGATAAGCAAGTGTATCTACAATAACACATATTACAAATATATATTTTGCTGTGACTCCCCCCACACACACACATTTATGCACTCATACATACAAACAAAAGTACTCAAAGACAGACAGACAGAGAGAGAATTTATCCAGTCTCTGGATACTCTGGTATGCAATGGAAAACTTAGACAAAATTCTAATGACTAAGTCCAAAATACTAAGTTATAGTTCATGACCTATGACTTGGACAGTCCTATCAGCAATCAACCCTCTTCTAGAGATGTGAAGTTCTCTCCCACGACAGGAATGACAATGATTAATTTCACTGCACTCCATTACTTTAATCTCCTGATGACTTGCTATAAAAGCTCTTAAACTGCATTGCCTCATGATCAGAATGCAAATATTTAATTTCTAACCACTGTTTTTCCTTAGCCCATCTAAATATCAATGTTACATAGAAGATCCAGAGAACAATAGATCTTACCCACTCTCAAGCTCATGATTCAAAAGAGAAGTCAAAAGGCAGTAACAAAATCCAGGAGAAAATTGACAACCCAGTAAGGTTAAATCCCTATATACATAGATAATTTATTTATATACAAAAAAATGCATAGACTTTGTAAGAAAAAAGTGAAGAACTGGGAAAAAATATTTGTCACATATATATCAAAAAAAATATTCTTAACGTCCAAAAACTCTTATAGATTAATATGTAAAAGCACAAACCTCAATTTAAAATGTGCAAAAGACATTCATTGACTATTCAAATAAAAATTAATACAATTTTAAAGCAAATTGAGAAAAATTGACCTTATCCAGAGTTCAGCAAAAGCAAATTGAAACCATGAGATACTATTTTTCACATCTAGACTCACAGTTTGATATTCTTTTATGTTGATACTAATAAGGCATTGATATAGACTCTGTCCCACATTGTTGATGGCTGTACAAGTCGATATCATATTTAGGGATATTAAGATGAAATACTCTGATCTAGTAGTTCCATTCCTAGAAAGTGATGATGAACACATACTCTCTTAAAGATACATGAATACAAGATTATTCACTGCAAAATTGTTTATAGTAACGAAAGTCCAGAAGTAATCTGTAAATACTAATTAGCACTAAACTATTAAAATAAATAATACTTTCAATGGGAAAATTGTACACTTTGCTTCCATTTATTTGCATAATCAGTGTTTTTATCTTCATCGACTAAATGGATTTATAAGAAGTTTTGGCTAGTAATAGCAATAGCTAAGTTTACAGCACAGTTACAATAGGCTAGATGTTGTTCTAATTTATTTATCATCAAAATAATTCCATATCTTATATGTAATTATTATCTCTATCTTCCAGATGAGGAAACTGAGGCATAGAGGGCTTAAGTAATTTGCCTAAGGTGATACATACAGTTAGCAATTTGGGTGTGTCTTCAGAGCCAATGTTTTTAACCAAGTATTGAGCTTCTCTCTGAGGAAAGAAAACTAAGGATCAGGGTTATTTACTTCCCCCTCTATTTTTTTTTTTTTGTCTTTTTGCCATGTACATGTGCTATTTTTTTAAACAAGGAAAGAAAAGTCATTTTATTGCTATAGATTCTAAAGCATATCTAAAAAAAGAAGAGGAAAAAAATTCAAAATTCTGATAATGTCTAATGAAGAACTGGTCCTACCAGATGGTAAAGCTGGATATAAACATGGAAAAATTTAAACAGTGAAGAACTAACAGAATAATTAACAGAGAGATCAGTGTAACAAGAACAACATAAAAGCCAAATCTAACAATAAGCACTTAATATATTAAATTAAAGCATAAAATAAATTGGGAGATTATTCAATATATGCCATTGGTAAACTGATTAATTTTTTTGGAGAAAAATTCAATTAAAGTGTTGTCTAACTTTATGTGTTAAAACTATTACAAATGAATAGAAAAATAAATGCAAAATGGAATTATAAAAATCAAGGATAAAAGAAAATATATCTAGGAGGAGCTGCTTCCTAGATAAGGAGGGATTTCTTAACATAAAGCACAATATTAAGAATAATCTAGGGAAAATGGGTGGAACAGTTTTGTGAACATCAAAATTCTAAAACTCCACATTTAAAGTATCATAAACTAAATGCATGACCATAAATTGAGGCCCATTGTTCCCAATAAATAAAATAAGGAGCTATTAGCATTGTATTTAAAAAAAACCACAATTTTGGGAACCAGCAGTTAGCGTAATGGCTATGTCGCTGGACTCCCACGTAGTCGACCGCGGTTTGCGTCCCGGACCCGGTGGCTTAAATCTCACGCCGGGCGCGTGTGCGTGCGTGCCCAAGATCCCGAGAGGAGAATGGAGGAGAAGGGATTGCGGCGTGACCATCCCCCCTGGGGGGGTGATTTCTTGCTTTCTGTCTCTATGTCTCTGTCTGGCGAGCGCACGCGCCCTATAGCGAAAAAAAAAAAAAAAACCCACAATTTTAAATTAGCAAGTAACACAAGATTTTAAAATAAAAATTAGCAAAGGAAATTAACTGACTACAGAAGAAAAATACAAATCACACATAACAAATCTACTTCTATCTTTGATATACATATAATTATTTCTCCCATTTACAGATGAAAACTGACACTCAGAGGTAGTAACCCAAGATCACACAGCCAGTAAATAGTGAGCTGAGATCTGAGCAATTTACTTTTCCCCAAAGTCCATGCTTTTCTAACCCTTGCTCCAGTCTCTAGCTATTGATCTATACCTTTATAGAGACATACGAACAGCAGTAAGAGTGTGTCGCTTTCTAAAGCAAAATTAGGAAACTGCAGGTGGAATGCTGGTTATGGTGACTGGGTTCCACATGCCCAACTGCACGGTCCAAAGTTCATAACCAGGGACCAGGAGTTAGTGTAATGGCTATGTCACTGGACTCCCATGCAGTCGACCACGGTTCGCGTCCTGGACCCAGTGGCTTAAAACTTACGCCGGGCGCATGTGCGTGCATGCTCAAGATCCCAAGAGGAGAATAGAGAAGAAGGGATTGTGGCGTGGCCATCCCCCCTGGGGGGTGATTTCTTGCTTTCTGTCTCTCTGTCTCTGTCTGTCTGGTGAGCTCACATGCCCCATGGCAAAAACCTCTCTTAACAAAAAAAAAAAAATCCATAACCAGAGGCCTGGAAAACATGTGTGCATGCCCAAAAATCCAGAGAAGAGAATGGAAGAGAAGGGATTGCAGCATGGTCAGCCTCACTGGGGAATGGTTCCATACTTTCTCTCCCCCTTCCCACCCCTGTAAGCACACACACTTTAGAGCAAATTATAAAAATTTTAAAAATAAGGACTAGTAGATGGCAAAATGGTTATATCGCTAGACTCCCATATAGTTGACTGCAGTTTGAGTACTGGAGCCGGAGGCTTGAAACTCATGCCAGGCACACGTGTGTACATGTGTTCCCAGAATTCTGAGAGGAGAATGGAGGGAAGAGATTGCAACATGGCCATCCCCCATGGATGATCTCTCACTTTCTCTCTCTCAATCTCTGCAGCAAGTGCATGTGCCTTAGAGCAAAAATTGCCCTAAATAAATAAATAAATGTATGTTAAATTGAAGAAACCTGTTTTCATGCATGTGGCTGATGCGTAGGTATAGCACCTCTCTGAGTCTCCTTGCAAGATGAGGCCATTATACCGAATCAATTCACAGCATGTCCCAACCTCTTCTGCTAGTGAAATAGTTCAATGTTATCCTTGTGAGAGTTTATATTTTAAAAGTACAAATAGAAAAACAAAAGTAAATATCTCAATGGGAAAGGACTAAATGCATTTCTGGCTGAAGAATGCTCCGTCCTGTAAAGAGCAGACTGTAGGAAGCCAGAGGTCAAGTCACAATAAACACCTAAAGAATTCTGAACCTGCAAAAGCACTGCCAGGTGTGTATTACTCCCAAGAGGAAATTAAAATTATAATAGCGTTAGCAATATCCAATCTGAATTTTTCATTTGTTTGCATTATTTAAAATAACTTTATAACCAGATAAAAACCTAAGAGTGTTTCTGTTTAAAAGGTAATATCTATATTCTCAGTTAAATCAACTTTCTTGCCAAAATGTAGGCCCCGAATGGTATTATTGCTGAAGGTAACTGACTGCTAGACAAGGAAAGATAATGTCAACTTTAGTAGGACAGGTTATCTCTGAAGCTTTATAGATTCTTGCCAAATCCAAGATCTATTTCAGTCTTAAGACATCTGTTACTCTGCAAATGGCCTCTCTCCTCTCCCTTCCTCCCTTATTTTTTACAGAGTCACCAGTTTCCTTCAGCTTAAAACTTTCATCATTCCTGATACCAATGTTTTATGTCTCCTATTGCTTTCTTCTGCAGACTTGTTCCATGTACTATAATATTTTCTATTCCAAAGCTCATAAGCAGTGTTGGAAAGGGTATTCACCTTTACGCCAGAGTCTACCCATCGCTATCTGTGAGATAGAGAGAAAGAGGTGAGGGGGTTGGGGGAGAGAATGAGAGGGACAGGAACTCTCTATGGATGACTGAACTCTTCAACTCTATCCACTCTAGCTCACGGACATTTATTTGTGGACGAGTATACAAGTGGTAGGGGTACAGAATAGGAGGATGTTAAGTGCCAAATTTCAGCTTCAACAATAACTACTGCAGCCAGTTGGCATGACTTCAAATATCCCCTCATCAAACAGATGGCATGCAAGTTGTATCACTGAAAAATATGACTCTCTTTTAAAATGCATACAATGAATTAAATATTATAGGATCGAGCCTCAAAGTTTAAAATGATTTTCTTATAATTATACCTCTATTCATAAAACTCTACAGAATGTAGAATATTATTAATGCATCCACTTGACCCACTGTAGCTCAAGTTCTTGAAATATACTAAAAATGAATAGGGGAATATATATTTCTATAGATCTAGTAAGCTAATACCACTGAAAAGGAGCTCAAAAAGGAAACAAAGAGCCATACTGAATTTGTTTTTCTTCTGGGTATAAATAGAAAAATAGAAATTGTGGGAAACATTGACATATTAATTAAACTAATACACAGATACACATCCCACTAAAAGTAACACAAACATTTTCTTTTCTCATAGGCTCCAACGAATTATAGTTCAAGTACAATTTACATTGTAGGTCGCAGGGCCTTTTTAAAAAATCATTATATTACAGCCAACTTTTCAAAAATTTGCTTCATAAATTTACAGTTTTTGTTCATCAGCAATACTCATGGTAAAAGCTGTGATAAAAAGTGGACAAGGTTTAATTTTACCAAATGATATCTTGTGCGATACAAAATAGACAATTTAAGAAGCACCAATGAATTATGTATGAGTCCCATCATTTGGGATCTTTTCTTCGCCCACATTTTATGTAATGTTTTAAATGCCCACCATTTGTAGAAGCACGAGTGGTCATACTGTATGCAAAATAATAGAATAGATGTCGCTGCTCATGCACGATAAGTCCAAACACACTTGGCCCAAGTAAGAAAGGACAAATTTCACCTTGGAGCATCACAAGCTGTAGGACCCTCATATTTAATAATCATCGAGGCTAATTACTCCACCCTAGCTCCACATTTTCCCAAAGGGAGAGATTCAGAGATTATAAATGTCATCATGTTAAAACTCAGATAAGAAAGAGCAAAAGAAGCCACAGAAACAAAAATCAAAAACCCCACAAAAGTAGTAGGAGTTAAAATTTACCATGTAACAAGACACTTTTTATCCCAAATGTAGTGCCTTTTTTTTTTAATACAATTCAAAGTTCCCAAAGAGTAACAGAAAAATAGCCTCCCCTGTCCTCCAGTCAGTTTCCTTTGCCAAAATCATCCATTCCTGGGGCCAGCAGGTGCCATGGTTGTGAGGTGTTGGACTCCCACATGGCTGACTGTGGTTCAAGACCCAGAACTAGCATTTTGCTATTTCACTTTCTGCCTCTGTCTCTCTCTATTGAGTGCATGTGTTCTGTAGCAAATTAAAAAATAATAATAATGATAAATAAAAATTAAATAAAATAATTCTTCAAAGACATCCATTCCCATGGCTCACTCCAGAGATATTTCTATGCAATAAACAAGAAAATATGTAATTTTCTTTCTTTTTTTTAACCAAAGAGAGAATATTAAATGCATCATTCTGCACCTTGCTGCTTTCACTTAATTTATCTCAGAGATCATTTTATGTATAAGGGAAAGCTTTTTTACATTGTATGATATTTAATTGTACAGATAGTGAATCCATGGGCAAAACCTCCTTGTGATAAATATTTAGATTTAGATTGCTTCTCATCTTGTATTAATATAAACAATAAAGCAATATGTGTAATAGCCCAGGACTCTGCTTAGATCCTAAGGCTTATAGTTATTTAATACATTTGTTGAAATAGCACAGAGGCACATTGTCATGGCTGAACCTGTTTCAGTTGATGATGTTTATCCTTTACCACCCTTTCCAACGCTAATTGCCAAGTATTGTAGTAGGTTCTCAGTGAACATTAATTAAGGGTGATGTAGTATATTAGAGCTCATTACAATTTTAAATGACATTACAAAGAATCAGAATATTGCTTTCATTTGAGGATCTTTTTTATCTTAATTAGTAAACTCAACCTGACTTTTTTTAATATTTTCTTGGGAAAAAAAGAAAAGGGGAGTAAATCATCTTAACTTTGGATTTGTAACACCAGTTATGCACAACTCTCTTGCAGCTTCAGTATCAGGTGGGTTAACACTTACATAGTCTATATTAGAGCATTAAGTCAGAGTCCTTGACAAACTAATATGGTTCAATGATGGCTCACTCTGGCAGCAAAAGAATTTACTGGAAAGATAGTGGAGCTTATGAAACTGCCTATAATACAAGCCTTGGGAAACAGTCAGAAATCAAATGTCAGAAACCCGAACATCTGAATAAAATACCAACCTGGCTAATCCAGACCGTGGACCTGGGGCGCTCTGTAGTCACTATCCCTGAAGATGTTCACAACAGCCACTGATGAAGCCCTATTATTGCTTAGCAGTGGTTTTCAAACTTTCTTAGCTGTGTCCCACTTTAAGGAATATATTTTACATAGTATTCAAGTAAACACACATATATTTTACTAAACTAATTTCATCAAAACAAGTCTCATTTCTTGTGCAATGCATTCTAATATTATATATTTCCTTTTACTTCATCTCTCTCTCTCTCTTTTTTTTTTTTTAATTCCAAAAGATGTGTGCAAGCAGGTGCATGAGAGAAAGTTCACTTCAACAGGGATGGTGTTTCCACAACCATGTTCCTCAAGCCCACGGGGCCAGGAATCAAACCTTGGTCGATCATATGCAATCTGATTCCTCTGCCTGGTGCCTAACCACTATGCCACAAGGCTGGCTAGCTGTACTTCTTTAAAAAAAAAAAAGAAAAAAAAGAAAGAAAGAAAGAAAGACAGAGAGAAATGCTGGTTGCACCTACTAAATTGATTTTTAGACCTGCTGATAGGTCAGGACCTGTAGTTTGAAAAACACCGCTCCAGAGAACTTGATTTGGGTGACTGTGAACTGTTGACAAATAAGGTAAACAACCCTGTGGAGAAAGTAAAAGTAAAAAAATAGACTATTCTTCATTTGGAAGGGGACATGGTAGAATAACGGAATATGAAGATTGTGCACACATTCTTTATCAGGAGAATGAAGCCAGCCTGACCCTAATTCAATGCTATATCAAAGATCAGCTCCCACACATCACCCCTTAGCAATGAAGTACTACAAATCATGACTTTTCTGACAGGAAAGAAGGGATGAAAGAAAAAAATGAGGAAGCAAAGAAGGAAGGGAGGAAGAGCCAAGTTTTTTTGAATTCAAAACAACTGCTCTGAAAAATCCCCATTTATTTTACAGGCAGTACTTGCTTTCCTGAGGCCCTTTTAAGTTTCGCTTCACAAGCTCTTTTCCCCCATCATTACTTAGGCTGGAGTCTGGTTGTCTGACATGAGTGGTAAGCATAGTAAGAATCATGAAATTAAAAAGAGTAATCTTGTAAGATTCAGCTGCTTCCATACACATTCTCTTAAACCCTAGACTAAATTCTTGCCACACTGCTTACCAAATAATAAATCAAAACTCAATGCTGAAGTTACATGTTGAGACATACAACGTTCCTAACCTTCTGCTTAATTTCATGATCTGTCTGTGGTTGGATGACATTCTCCTCAGTCTCTCTTGTTCTCGTCTAGTGACAACTACCTCTCTTCTGGGAACATTAAGCTTTCCTGCCAGGTTTCAGCCTTGGCATTTATCCCCTCTACAGTTCTAAAGTTAGGAGAGAAGTAGAAATATTTCAGTTGCTTGCTTATGCCTCCACTGTTTCAGATTACTCCCAGGAAATGTCACAGCCAGAAGAAATATTTTGGAGACAGTGACTGAATTAAAATTGTGCAGAAAAGTAACCTGTCTTAATAACATTAGGCAGGACCCACACGTTGGCTGGTGAGTCTTTTTAGCTAAAGGAAACCATTTCCTCTCTAACTTTCCTGCACAAGGGACAACCTACCCTCCTTGGCTGTGTGGAGGCCCTCAACATGCAGGGATGACCAGCTGGAATCTCGATGTCAATTAGCCATGCCCTGGGTAGCAGGTGCTCCTCACTGTGATTCCTTTAGCTGTGAAGTGAAAAACCGGAGTTCTCCTTCTATTTTTAGTCCCATTTGTAATCATGGAATAAAAAATAAGTGACTTCTTGAACTCTTGTTGCGTGTCAGTCAGGGAGAGCAAATATAGCTCACTCTGACAGTTACTAACTTAGAGCTAAAGAATTTCTCAGCAGTTCAGGGGTGTGAATTTGCACATTCTTTAAGTTGCTTGTTTCCTGGATGCACTGTCTCTGCAGATAAAATGTGAAATGTGGTGTGGAAGAATATTTGGCATTCACAGGTGACTATCAGATCCTTATAAGTCTAATTATAGAATTAAAGATTATCCCCAGAGAGCTGGGTTCTTACCTGTGGTGGGTGATGATTCCATGTCATTCCCAGAGAGTTTCCTCTCACTTCCTTTCAATCAAACCCCATAAAACTCTACACCACAATGAAGGCTGAAAGAAAAGTGCTTTACAAACATAAAATGTATAAGGCTCTGGGGTCAAAAAGAAACATAGGGCAGACTAGAAGTGTGTTTTCTTTTACAGAGCAAAGGACATAAATGCAAATTACTACTAAATGTTACTTCTGCTTCTTTAAATCTGTAAAGAAAATCTTAATTCTGGACCTGCTCCATGGTCTACTGGTTAAGGCAGCTGAATCCCACATGGTCAATTGCATAGTTCAAGTTCAGGACTTCACAGTGTGAGAAACATTCCAGGTGCATGTACGTGAGTGGCCCACATCCCACAGACCCTTGATTTCGAAGACAAGGTGCAAAAATTGAATAACTACAGAACATTTTACCCAATATATATCAAAAGTCTTAAAAACATGCTTATTATTTGACCAAACAATGCCCTTTTAGGAATATATTCTATAAAAATAATTATGCTTGGAAAAAAATAATAAAAAAATAAAAACCATTATACTAATGAATGACATATTTATCGAGAAATTCTTTAATAGCTAACAGTTTTAGATTAACAAACTGCTTTAAAATAGATGACTGCATCATACTCCAGTTATATCATAGGAAAAAAACCTAATGACATCTAGGAATGTACAACCAATTGGGAAAAAAAAAAAAAGGTTTCCATAGAGTATGACAGTTTGGCCCTAACTGCCACATATGTGCTCATGCTTGTATGCACACACATGTACACACACATTGCATGGGTTAACAGGATCACAAATTAGGCTACCTATATTCAGCTTTAACTTTTTGTATAAACTTGGTCGAGTCATTAACTTTTCTTTTAGTTTGGTAGAGGATGTGTGCACTCACCAGAGAGAGACAGAGATAGAGAGGAAAAGTAAGAAATCATCCCCCAGAGAGGATGGTCATGTCACAATCTTTTCTCTTCCATTCTCTCTCAGGATTCTGGGCATGCAAGTAACACACCTGCCTGACGTGTTTTTCAAGCCACCAGGTATAGAATTTGAACTGCGTAGTTGACTGGCAGTGTGAGATCCAGACACCCCAAACTCCACAAAACCCACTGGCCCTCATTTAACTTCTATGATCCTCATTCTCCTCATAGGAAAGGGAAAGCATAAGTGTCACGAGAACTACATAAAACAACATCTAAGTACCGCCTTCACCCATTTGATCTTCTATAGCAAAATACCATGAAACTAAAATTGTTTCTCACCATTCTGAAGACTAGGATGTCTAGGACCAAGGCATTTGCAGATTTCAGTGTCAAGTGAGGTCTTGCTTTCTGGTTCATGGAGAGTTTTCTTCTCCCTGTGTCCTCACGTGGCAGACAGGACAAGGAAACTCTCTGGGTTCTCTTTCAAAAGGGCACTAATCCTGTTTATAAGGGCCCGGTTTTCACGATCTAGTTACCTCTACAGGCCCCACCTCCAAGTACCAACACACTGGATACTAGGTTTCAACGTATGAGTTTTGGCGAGACATACATGCTCAGTATATAGCAAATACCTAAAATAAACACCATGTCTAAACTATCCAATCTATAAAATATTTTTATCATCTTTGTGGTACATTCATGTATTTTTATTTTCATACAATGTGTGTACTATTTTATTTTGAAATTATATAAAAGTGTTAAAATTTTGCCATTGAGAATTCCGTAAGCTGTCTTCAATCTCATAGTAAAGTGAAGTAATCTATGAGCAATAACATTTTCAAGAATTGTGTATATTCTAAGGAGTATTGAGCTAGTTCAAAAAAAGCAAAACCCACTTTTGACTCTAAAGAAGCAATTTCATAACCTGCTTATATGCTTTTTTCCTCCAAGGCAGAAATTTAGAGGTGTTTATATTGGTCCAGCTTATAGTGTGGTGGTTAGGCAGCTAGAACCCAACATGACTGATTGCATGATTGGAGTCTTGACCAGGCGGCTTGAAAAATGCTGTTGTGTGCATGCATGCCCAAAATCCCAAAAAGAGAAATGCGGAAGGGAAGGCAGCATGACCATCCCCCATGGGGGGGTGCTTTCTCACTTTTTTTCTCTCTCTCCCCCATCTCTCTCTCTCCCCAGCAAGCACATGCACCCTCTGGCAAATTAAGTAGATAGAGAGAGAGAGATGTTTTCATTTCAGGTAAGGCAGATGTAGATCTTGGACTAGTAGAATATTGTCTCACTGGTAACTAGCAGTTGGAGGATTTTGCCTAAGGCAAGAATATGAAACATTAATCTAGTCTCAAAGCTCATGCTCTGGCAGGAAATTCCTCTGAGAACAAATCTATGTGTCCTTCGTTGTTTGAATAAATCAGTAGATCCAAATAAACTTTCTCTAGAATTTTTTTTCTTTTTTGAAAGAGACTTTTGCTATAGGGCACGAGTGCTCACCAGAGACACAGACAGAGAGAGGAATGGCCACACCACAATTCTTTCTTCATTCTTCTCTCAGGATTTTTGGCATGCACGCACATGTGCCCAGCATGAGTTTCAAGCCACTGGGTCCACTGGATTTAAACCATGGTTGATCATGTGCAAGTCCAGTGCCTTAGCCACTACACCACCTACTGGCTCCTCTCTCTAATATTTTAATCCAGAAAACTCCCTACTTGAAAGACTCATTTCCTGCCTCCAACCACATTTTCATTTAGTACAGAGCAATCCTTCTCCTCTATATCTATATTTATGGATTAAAGGAATAAGAATTGAAACTCAAGTCCAGCAAGAACTACCCAAAGTTCTACTAAGTACTTTCCAAATCCACTTTCCTAATAGACTTTCTTTCTTCCTTTCTCTTTTGATTTTTCTTTCTCCTTCCTTTCTTACCTTACTTTTTTCCTTTCTTCCCTCCTGCCTGCCTACTTATCTCTTGTTTCTATTTTCCTCTCTCTTATCTATCTTCTTTACTTTCTTCTTTCTTTTTTTTTCTTCCTTTTCCCCTTTCTTTCCTTTATCAACAATGAAAATTCATTTATCATAGTTTGGGATATTAAGAAGACTAAAATCAAGGTGCTAGCACATTTGGTGTTTGGTGATGACCCACTTCCTAGTTTATAGATGGTATTTTCTAGTCATGTCCTCACAGGGTGGAAGAGACAAGTCAGTTCTCTGGGGTCTCTTCATAAGGGCATTAATCCCAAAGAAGAAAGCTTTGGAACCTAATCACCTCCCAAAGGCCTCATCTACTAACATCAACATCCTGGGGATTAGATTTCAACATATGAATTTCTGGGAGACATAACAACAGTTAGCATAATGGCTATGTCGCTGGACTTCCATATAGTTGACCGTGATTCGCGTCCTGGACCCGGTGGCTTAAAACTCATGCCGGGCATGTGTGCGTGCATGCCCCAGATCCCAAGAGGAGAATGGAGGAGAAGGGATTGTGGCATGGCCATCCTCCCCGGGGGGTGATTTCTCACTTTCTGTCTCTCTATCTCTCTCTGTCTGTCTGGCGAGCGCACACCCCCTATAGCAAAAACCTCTCAAAAAAAATATTCACTCCATTGTTCTTTTTTTTTAACTATTAATATTTAATAACCATTCTAATGTTTCATGCAGATCAGTAACAATATTCTGGCTTATAAACCAATACTTCTGTACATCATAGCTGCTTCATTCCCTCATTCCCTGTACTCCAGCACACTGACTTTTTTTCAGGTCTATAAATACTCCAAGCATTCTTCTCAACATGGAAACCAAAACCCTAAATTTACTGCAATAGTGCAGGCATGTGACTGATTCTGCATTCAATATGCATGAGGGTTTGTTTTAGAAGTTAGCTAAATGAGAAGATAAGAGGGTGTAGGGCCTCTGTTTTGCTGTTGTAGGTGGAAGAGGAGGCAGTGTGGTTGGGTACAATGAGCAACAGCAATGTTGGTCCCACAGTTGGCATCAGTGATGGCTTCTGGACCAAGCAATAGGGGTAGCAGCAGCTCCTTTCCAGGCCGGTTTTGCAGTGTGATCAGCCTACAGTCTTTCTCCATCCCTACCAATTAGTCAGTCACTTCAGTTTTTCTACTTAAAATAACTGGAGTGGGTGCTATATGGGCTGCAGCAAAGATTCTGCTTATGATTCTCATTATAAGACTCTGCATTTCTTAGATATTATTCATAAGAAATTTGGCAAATTACTGAGAAGTTTTTATGGGCTAAGACAGGAGAAGTAGGAGGCACATAAGAAAGCAAGAAAGGCCATTATAAATGTTTAATGACCTGCCATAATCCTGTCATGTAATTGAACACTAAATTGTCTTTTGCCAAATCAAGGTTCATTGGCTTAGGTTCACGAAAATACAAACACAAGGGACCAGCAGATGGTGTAATGGTTATGTCACTGGACTCCCATGTAGTTGACCATGGTTTGAGTCGCAGACCCAGAGGCTTAATACTCACACCAAGCATGTGTGTTTGCATGCCCAAGGTCCCAAGAGGAGAATGGAGGAGAAGATACTTCGATGTGGCCATCCCCGCTGTGGGGAAATTTCTCACTCTCTGTCTCTCTGACTCTCCAGCAAGCACACATGCCCTACAGCAAAAATTTCTCTGTTAAAGAAAGAACATATAAACACAAATAGAGTTGGCCCTTATAATTACAGGTTATAAAATGAAAAAGGTAATACTAAACTATAGGAATAACTGTATGTCATATACATTATCTCATGTGTCTTTAAATTAACTACATATATGGCTGCTATTACCTCCATAAAACAGACAAGGTTTAAAGAGATCGAGGGATTTGCCTCCAATCACAAAGCCAATCAATATGGAATTTAAGCTGAAATCTGACCATAGAACCGTAGTCCCTTAAATACCACACAGCAGCAAAATCTGTAGATGTTTATTCCCTCATTCAGTGAATCATTATTGACACTGAGTCTGATCAGGCCTTATCAGGGATCCAGATAATAGCTCAACTCATGAAAACAAGAAGTCAGGGAAATAAATGCATAGTAAGTGACTAGAAGCAACGTGAGTACTTGAGATGAAGACAAGCACACAAGTCCAGGTTTCATATACACCAAAGGAATGCAATGGAATCAAGTATATTCACTGAGTATCTCTAAGCTCCAGAAACTGCTTGGAATAGAAGAAAAATGAAAGTCGAGTCCCTGTGAGTGCCAGTTGTATTCTTGCACTGCCGTAGCTTCAGCACCAAACATCCAATGTATTTGTGTGAAGAAGAGGGGAAAAAAGCAATGCGATAAATTTTGTTGCAGTGTAAAGGGTGTTAGAAGGTGGACAGGGGAGGTCAGAAACACTTCAAAGTAAAAATAACTGAGTTTTAAAGCATGAGGGGCCAACAGGTGGTGTGGTGGTTAAGGTGCTGGACTCAGACATGGAAAACTGCATGTGGAGTCCCAGACACAGAGGCTTGAAAATTACAGCAGGTGCATGTGCCTGTGTACCCTAATTCCCAGGAGAAGAATGGATTGTGAATGGCCATTCCCCCTGGGGGAGGAGGGGTCATTTCTCACTTTCCTTCTCACCATCTCTCAAGAGAGAGTACACAAACCCCAAAACAAAACACAAAAAAAGAGAGAGAATAATATTTTATAATTTGTTTTATACCAATCCTCCACTTCTAGTTATTATACTTGAATTTCTTGTCACAGTCTTGTCTTGTAGGGATTTCTTAAGGCTTTAATCTATTAATACAATTTTGTAAATGTGAGGGTAAGCATTAATAAGTCTTTCAAAACTGGAAAATAATATGTATATTTTTACCATATTGTTCTGGTCTTTATATTTAAAAAAATTACTTTATCGAGTATTTATTATAGATTATTGCATTCTATGAAAACCACAGGTAGTTGTGTATATACACATATAAACATATGCACACATTTTAGCTATGTGTAACTAATATCTATACACACACACAAACACATGCCAACCTTGGCATTGTGTGAAATATGACATAAATAATATCAATGTTAATACTGAACTTAGGTTTTCACATAACAGTCAAATCACTCCTATCCCCTTCTGAGTAGGGTGCCTTAATGCAGGCCTGCCCACTGCTATTCCAATTCTCTGTAGCCCACAAGTCCTCTTCACTTCCCTTCTCTTCAACGAAATCCTGGCAGAATGTAATTCCAATAAGCTGGTGACTCAGAAGTCACAATGACAGATGAGTTTTCACATGCATATGTACAAAAATAGTTTTCATATTTCCTTGGGAAAGTATATATTGGACATATTTTTCAAAGAACTGAAAGAACTTCCACAAGCATTATATCAAAACATTCTAGGGAGGAATGTAGTGGCAACTCATCCACTCCCACTTCACAGATGAAATTTGGCAGAGGAGGGTTATGACAATGGTTCAAAATTATGCATAATGTCAAGAAACTGGTCTATGTTCCCCATCTTGGATTTTTTCTTTTCACTCTGTGGTTAAACACTGACCCTTAGGATCACTAAGTATATAGATGAGAAAAATAACATTTTGTTTGCTGAAATAATTCTTAACCTGATAGACATATGTTGTTAAATGTACTCGGCAATTTTTTTTCTTTTTATTCAGAATTAGTGAAAACTAAGTCCTGAAAAATTTCCTTTTTTGAATTTTTATACTGTTGCAAAATACCAGTGAGTTGATTTTGTTAATTTCAGAAAACCCATTTGTGGGGGCCAGCAGGTTGCATGGTGGTTAGGGCACTGGATTCCCACATGGCTAATCATGATTCGAGTTGCAGACCTGGTTGCTTGCTTTCTCATTCTCTCTCTCTCTCTCTCTTCTCTCTCTAATGAGCACTCACGCTCTATAACAAATTTTAAAATAATAATAATAATAACAATAATAATAAAATGGGGACCAGCAGTTGGCATAATGGCTATGTCACTGGACTCCCATGTAGTTGACTGTGGTTTGAGTCCTAGACCCAGTGGCTTAAACTCATGCCGGGTGCACGAGTGCCCAAGATCCCGAGAGGAGAATGGAGAAGAGATTGTGGCATGGCCATCCCTCTTGAGGATGATTTCTCACTTTCTGTCTCTCTGTTTCTCTCTGTCTTTCTGGTGAGTGCACACACCCTATAGCAAAAACCTCTAAAAAATAATAATAAATAAAATGGAGTAAATAATTCTGAAGAAAACCATTCTCATGTTTTTTCATAAATCTATAGTGATTATTTCAAAGTACATGTTGTCTTATTTTACAAGTTTTGTGACATCAGTAAAATGTCACATGTTTATTACTCAGACATTTGGTCTTTCTCAGATGATAAATCATATTCTTTTTTAAAGTTTATTTATTTTACTCAAGATCATGTATGTGCACACACAAGAGAGAAAGAAAGAAAAGCACCCTTACTAGAGTCTCATTATGCTGCCCGGCCCTCAGCCTCACCGGGATCGTGGGCAGGCTTACACACTGCCGGCATGCTCTCAGGTGAGTCCAGGGATCCTAACCCAGAGCAGAAAAAAAGTGCACAGGTGTGGGACTCCAGCTCTGCAGCTTGATAAGCTATGGACTGTGCCTCCAGCCTGGGCCAGTAAGTCATACTCTTATGCTAGCTCTGTCACTTCAGGCTCCTCTAAGTGGAACAGCTAGGTAGTTAATGAATATGTGACTCTACAGGTAAGCCTGATCTGAAAATAGGCAAAGATGGTAGCACATTGTAGAACACCTTGGTAGTGTCAACACAACAAAGAACGTCAACATTACAGGAATAATGCGAAGATGTGGGACAAGTTATCCCTACAGTCATTCAACTACCATGAGGATCAGTCAGTAAACGGTTCCCACCTCACCTAGTGTATTACTCTGCTAGGACTGCCATAACAGCACCACAAACTGAGTGGCTTATACAACAGAAATGTATTGTCTCACACTCCTGAAGTCTAGACTTCTGAGATCAAGGTGTCCACAGGGCTGGTTCCTTCTGAGGGCAAGAGTCTTGTCCACCTTCTCTCCTAGCTCCTGGTGGCAATCTTTAGTGTTCACTGTGTCTGTGGCATTATCCCAATCTCTGTCTTCATCTCTACAGAACGTTCTCCCTGCGCACGTGTCTGGGTTCAAATGTTCCCTTTCTATAAGGATATCATTCCAATTAGTTTAGGGCCCACCTTCCTCCAGCATGACCTCATTTTAAATAATTCCATCTACAGTGCCCCTATTTCAGTAAGGTTTGGGTGTTAGGACTTCAACACATAAATTTTTGAGAGACACAACTCAACTCATAATATCTGAACAGAATTCTTATTTCAGAAAAAAGTTCCAATGGATAAGACTCTGTGAAAGAGGCAGAAATCTTTAGTCCGATGTCAGGGAGCCAGTTACAGTTACATAAAAGAAAAATCAAAACGGTTCTCTGTGGCCACAGAGTCTCTGTGGTGAGAAATGTGTAGCCCTGGTTAAAGTACAGGCAGATGAGATAGCATGTACAGTTTTGGAGATGCCATCGTCATTATCATTAAGTCCAAATGCATGACCTTCTGAAGCGGGTCAGACTTCTCGTATTTACGAATAGAGCAATGCCATTGTTGTTCAAGGAGTAGTAAAAGTCTCCTGAAAAGATGTGAAGGAAGCCGTTTAGAATTCCCTGGAACCATATGCTTTTTGACAAAGATGAATGGAAATTGCTGCTACCCTTTTATTTCAGCAGTCAGGACAAGGGTCACATGAATGAGGCTAAGAATGTGGTAAAGAAAAAGATCATATATCTCTTCTTTGAATTTCATAGAATGAAAACGTACAGAACTGCACTCATTTTCTCCAGCTGTGTAGCAAATGATCACAAACATGGAAACTAAAAACAGCACTCGTTTACTGTGTCATGTAGCAGAAGACAGGCACAGTATGAATTGTTTCTCTGCTCAGGGTCTCCCACACTAAAACCATGGTATTAGGTAGGGCTGCAATCCTCCCCTGGAATTCAGGCCTGCTAATGGTTGACAGAGTTCCTTTTCAAGCTTTTCACATCTTCTCCATCTTTTTGGGAGGGGGAGGCTACGGCATGCCATACGCTCACAGTAGAGAGACAAAGAAAGACAGTGAGAGAAAAAGTGAGAAATCTCTCCCCTGGGGCATGTCTATACTGCAAACCCTTTCCCTCCATTCTCCTCCTAGGATTTTGGGCATATATGCAAACACAATTGGCATGATTCTCAAGCTGTCAGGTCCAGGACTCAAACCATGGTTGGCCATGTGAGAGTCCAGTGCTTGTGACCACTATGCCACCTGCTGACCTCAGCTACTTTACCTGTAAGCCTACAATGGTGCACTGAATCAACATACTCTGAATTCTGCTGGCTATTCTATATCCTTTTTGGCTCTAAAAAATATTGATGTGATTACACTACTCCCACCCAGAAAATGTAGTATTATCTCCTTGTCTTAAAGTCAGCTAATCACTAGCCTTAATTATATCTGCAAAGTCTCTTCACAGAAGGATCTAGATTAGTATTTAATGGAATAACTAGGGAATTGGAACTTAAGAGGACATCTTTGATATTCTACCTACCACCAGATCTAAAAATATTCAGACTAAAGGCACTAAGGTGTAAGTGAGTAAGATTCAAACCTGCTATTTCAAGCAACTATGAAGAGAGGATTTGAAAAGATCAACATAGGGAACCAGCAGTTAGTGTAATGGCTATGTTGCTGGACTCCCACGTAGTCGATCACAGTTCACGTCCCAGACTCGGTGGCTTAAAACTCACGCCGGGCACATGTGCGTGCGTGCCCAAGATCCCGAGAGGAGAATGGAGGAGAAGGGATTGCGGCGTGACCATCCCCCCTGGGGGGTGATTTCTCGCTTTTTGTCACTATGTCTCTCTCTCTCTGTCTGTCTGGCGAGCGCACATGCGCTATAGCGAAAAGTCTCTCCAAAAAAAAAAAAAAAAGATCAACATAAAAGGCTAAAAAATTAGGACTAACTGGTGACATAGTGCCTAAGGTGGCTGGGTCTCGCTGCACAATCACAGTCCCAGACCCAGAGTCCTGAAAAACATGCCAGTGTGCCCAAAATCCTGACAGGAGAGTGGAGGAGAAGATATTGTGGCATGGCCATCACCCCTGGGGGAGAGGGGGGTTTTCTCATTTTCTCTCTATCTCTCTCCCTCTCAGAAATGCTGCAAAATAAACAAATAAATAAACATAAAAATACCAATAACCACCTTGAATTTTTTTTTTTTAGAGTTTTGTTTGTTTGTTTGATTTTTGCTATAGGATATGTGTGGTCCCCAGAGAAAGAGACAGAAAGCAAGAAATCATCCCCCAGGAGCAATGGTCACTCCGCAATCCCTTCTCCCCAATTTTCTTCTTGGGATTTTGGATGTTCATGCACAGTGTGAGTTTCAAGCCGCTGGGTCCAGGATTCTAACAATGGTCAACCACATAGAAATCCAGTGTCTTAGCCACTATGTCATCTGCTGACACCACCTCTTGGCCCAAAATTTTGTTTTTAAAAATCCCCCACCCTGGTTTTGAAAATAACAAAGGTAGGTTGGGAAGACAGTTTAGCTCTGGGAACTCTTAACTTTACAATTAGTGGTGATATTGAAGTAAGTAATTTAGTTTTTCTGAGACTCAACTTGCTTTTTTCCCTGTGGCCACATCTGATAAAACATTTATAACACTAATGTTTCATAAGGTCATTGTGAGAATCAAACAAGATAATTTCTAGAATGCGCTTTGTAAACTACGAAGCCTAAAGCAAATGTTAAATTGTCACAGAAAGTTTAAACTTAGTTCAGAAAGAACCAGAGTCCTCAACCACTCCTTCTTTTAACAAAATGAACCATGAAGCATAAGTGAATTCTGACACCAAGAAATCCAAACTTTAGTAGAAACTTTTCCAGTGCTCTTGCCAAGGGATATTGTCAGGCATGCATGAATGTGTGTGCATGTGGTTATATGGTTTACAGGGCTGTCCCGTGTTTAAATCCCATTACACTAATTCAGTCAGCAACATAATCAGGATAGGGCACATTATGATTAAAGGAATTTAACAGGAAAACCTGAAAGAAAAAATCTAAAAGGAGTGCTTAAAACCAAGCAACTGGAGGTGGAGCCCTAACAAAGGAAAAACAAACAATCAAACAAAAAAGCCCAACAAAGCATTTTCAACACTCAAGAAAAAAATCTGGTGTCACACTCTTCCTAGAGAAACCTATGGAGACTGTCTGAGTGATTTAGGTCAACAAACATAAGTAAACACAAATAAATGTCAGTTGGGGACAGGTACCACTGATGGCTTAAAGGTGAAGTAGCTGAGGTCAGCAGGTGGCATAGTGGTCACAGTGCTGGACTCCCACAGCCAACTATGGTTTGAGTCCTAGACCTGACAGCTTGAGAGTCATGCCAGTTGTGTGTGCGTATGTGCCCAAAATCCTAGTAGGAGAATGGGGTAAAGGAATTGCAGCATGGCCACGCCCCAGGGGAAGGATCTCTCACTGTCTTTCTCCATCTCTCTCTCTCAGAACATTACCACGGACATTTATTTCTACTCTAACTTACTGCATCTTAGGAATTATTTTATCATTTATGCTCTTAACACACACTTAGAGAACATGAGTTATGCGAGAAGCATTGTTCTAAATTCTTCAGTAATATTAACTCAAAGTGATAACTCATCTTTATAACAACCCTATAAAGTTGAAACTATTATTATCTTTATTTAGAGCAAAATAACTATAGTTATTTGTTTCAAAATCTTTATCTTTTTAAAAAATGAAGGAAGCCGTTTAGAATTCCCTGGAACCATATGCTTTTTGACAAAGATGAATGGAAATTGCTGCTACCCTTTTATTTCAGCAGTCAGGACAAGGGTCACATGAATGAGGCTAAGAATGTGGTAAAGAAAAAGATCATATATCTCTTCTTTGAATTTCATAGAATGAAAACGTACAGAACTGCACTCATTTTCTCCAGCTGTGTAGCAAATGATCACAAACATGGAAACTAAAAACAGCACTCGTTTACTGTGTCATGTAGCAGAAGACAGGCACAGTATGAATTGTTTCTCTGCTCAGGGTCTCCCACACTAAAACCATGGTATTAGGTAGGGCTGCAATCCTCCCCTGGAATTCAGGCCTGCTAATGGTTGACAGAGTTCCTTTTCAAGCTTTTCACATCTTCTCCATCTTTTTGGGAGGGGGAGGCTACGGCATGCCATACGCTCACAGTAGAGAGACAAAGAAAGACAGTGAGAGAAAAAGTGAGAAATCTCTCCCCTGGGGCATGTCTATACTGCAAACCCTTTCCCTCCATTCTCCTCCTAGGATTTTGGGCATATATGCAAACACAATTGGCATGATTCTCAAGCTGTCAGGTCCAGGACTCAAACCATGGTTGGCCATGTGAGAGTCCAGTGCTTGTGACCACTATGCCACCTGCTGACCTCAGCTACTTTACCTGTAAGCCTACAATGGTGCACTGAATCAACATACTCTGAATTCTGCTGGCTATTCTATATCCTTTTTGGCTCTAAAAAATATTGATGTGATTACACTACTCCCACCCAGAAAATGTAGTATTATCTCCTTGTCTTAAAGTCAGCTAATCACTAGCCTTAATTATATCTGCAAAGTCTCTTCACAGAAGGATCTAGATTAGTATTTAATGGAATAACTAGGGAATTGGAACTTAAGAGGACATCTTTGATATTCTACCTACCACCAGATCTAAAAATATTCAGACTAAAGGCACTAAGGTGTAAGTGAGTAAGATTCAAACCTGCTATTTCAAGCAACTATGAAGAGAGGATTTGAAAAGATCAACATAGGGAACCAGCAGTTAGTGTAATGGCTATGTTGCTGGACTCCCACGTAGTCGATCACAGTTCACGTCCCAGACTCGGTGGCTTAAAACTCACGCCGGGCACATGTGCGTGCGTGCCCAAGATCCCGAGAGGAGAATGGAGGAGAAGGGATTGCGGCGTGACCATCCCCCCTGGGGGGTGATTTCTCGCTTTTTGTCACTATGTCTCTCTCTCTCTGTCTGTCTGGCGAGCGCACATGATAGCAAAGACCTCTCAAAAAAAAAAAAAGGCACACATGGGCTATAGCGAAAAGTCTCTCCAAAAAAAAAAAAAAAAGATCAACATAAAAGGCTAAAAAATTAGGACTAACTGGTGACATAGTGCCTAAGGTGGCTGGGTCTCGCTGCACAATCACAGTCCCAGACCCAGAGTCCTGAAAAACATGCCAGTGTGCCCAAAATCCTGACAGGAGAGTGGAGGAGAAGATATTGTGGCATGGCCATCACCCCTGGGGGAGAGGGGGGTTTTCTCATTTTCTCTCTATCTCTCTCCCTCTCAGAAATGCTGCAAAATAAACAAATAAATAAACATAAAAATACCAATAACCACCTTGAATTTTTTTTTTTTAGAGTTTTGTTTGTTTGTTTGATTTTTGCTATAGGATATGTGTGGTCCCCAGAGAAAGAGACAGAAAGCAAGAAATCATCCCCCAGGAGCAATGGTCACTCCGCAATCCCTTCTCCCCAATTTTCTTCTTGGGATTTTGGATGTTCATGCACAGTGTGAGTTTCAAGCCGCTGGGTCCAGGATTCTAACAATGGTCAACCACATAGAAATCCAGTGTCTTAGCCACTATGTCATCTGCTGACACCACCTCTTGGCCCAAAATTTTGTTTTTAAAAATCCCCCACCCTGGTTTTGAAAATAACAAAGGTAGGTTGGGAAGACAGTTTAGCTCTGGGAACTCTTAACTTTACAATTAGTGGTGATATTGAAGTAAGTAATTTAGTTTTTCTGAGACTCAACTTGCTTTTTTCCCTGTGGCCACATCTGATAAAACATTTATAACACTAATGTTTCATAAGGTCATTGTGAGAATCAAACAAGATAATTTCTAGAATGCGCTTTGTAAACTACGAAGCCTAAAGCAAATGTTAAATTGTCACAGAAAGTTTAAACTTAGTTCAGAAAGAACCAGAGTCCTCAACCACTCCTTCTTTTAACAAAATGAACCATGAAGCATAAGTGAATTCTGACACCAAGAAATCCAAACTTTAGTAGAAACTTTTCCAGTGCTCTTGCCAAGGGATATTGTCAGGCATGCATGAATGTGTGTGCATGTGGTTATATGGTTTACAGGGCTGTCCCGTGTTTAAATCCCATTACACTAATTCAGTCAGCAACATAATCAGGATAGGGCACATTATGATTAAAGGAATTTAACAGGAAAACCTGAAAGAAAAAATCTAAAAGGAGTGCTTAAAACCAAGCAACTGGAGGTGGAGCCCTAACAAAGGAAAAACAAACAATCAAACAAAAAAGCCCAACAAAGCATTTTCAACACTCAAGAAAAAAATCTGGTGTCACACTCTTCCTAGAGAAACCTATGGAGACTGTCTGAGTGATTTAGGTCAACAAACATAAGTAAACACAAATAAATGTCAGTTGGGGACAGGTACCACTGATGGCTTAAAGGTGAAGTAGCTGAGGTCAGCAGGTGGCATAGTGGTCACAGTGCTGGACTCCCACAGCCAACTATGGTTTGAGTCCTAGACCTGACAGCTTGAGAGTCATGCCAGTTGTGTGTGCGTATGTGCCCAAAATCCTAGTAGGAGAATGGGGTAAAGGAATTGCAGCATGGCCACGCCCCAGGGGAAGGATCTCTCACTGTCTTTCTCCATCTCTCTCTCTCAGAACATTACCACGGACATTTATTTCTACTCTAACTTACTGCATCTTAGGAATTATTTTATCATTTATGCTCTTAACACACACTTAGAGAACATGAGTTATGCGAGAAGCATTGTTCTAAATTCTTCAGTAATATTAACTCAAAGTGATAACTCATCTTTATAACAACCCTATAAAGTTGAAACTATTATTATCTTTATTTAGAGCAAAATAACTATAGTTATTTGTTTCAAAATCTTTATCTTTTTAAAAAAGAGGGCATTCTTTTCTCTCAAGTGGTTTTCTCTTGTAATTTCACCATTTCTGTAATTCTCACCAAAAAAGGATTTGAAATGAGATTGCTAAAGCCTTTATCTTAGTAAAAATGACAAAACACAGACTGATTTCAGTATAATCTTTGAAGTGAATGGAGTAGGCCCACACAAACTACAGTGAGATTGGAGGTGAGATTTGCAATTTTCTACATAGTGTCAGTTTTAATGAGGAAAGTTCTCTTCCCACAAAACAAAAGGCACCACATCATTTGTGATGTATTATGTCTCTTGCACAGGATAACTCTTTTCTACATTTTAAGGTACAGATAGTTCAATACACTTAGATGTAATTCCTACTGTTTCTGATAAACATGATGAAAACCTGGCATTCCCTACTCTTAGCATGAAAGACATGCTTTGATATCTTTTCTCACATTTTATTCCTCTAGCAAAATTTTCTGAAATTTTCCTCCATTTATTACACTATTTTATGGTTAAGCTAAAACAACTAGAAAAAAAATTTTTGACATGGTAGATCGCTCTCCCGTATTCTCACCTGAGAAGGCACACAATTAACCCACTTGTGATGCTGTCAAATAGGCTGCACCTGGATTTATTCTGAAAGCTTCTAAGTGCAAGTGACAGAGACAGTCAACAGCCAGGGGCAGAACTGGTCATCTCATTTAAACAGAAATTTAGATCTGAGAAAGTTTTCTGTACACTTAAATTTCCTTTTGTGTTTGTAAATTCAAGTTATGTATATGTACCAGCTGTTTAAATTTCATACAGAATTGTCACCAACATTATGCGATTGGTCAAAGTTTATCATGGGTAAAGACGTGATATTTGAGATCAGATCTCTTTGTTTGAGAAGTTAATATATCCAGTGCTAAAATTATATAAATTTCCTTTAAGATTTCATGGAGAAATGTTTACTGAGAGTGAAGCTCTCATAAAAATGAACATTTTATTATCTGCTTCCCACACTAGCATGTCTGAAGTTGTTCTTATAATATTTAACAACAAAAATTACCACAGGTCTAAGACCATCGACCCCAAGCACTACAGAGTCAAGATCAGCTCCGAGTTGTGCGTGCTGGGGACCCAGATGACGATACCTCTTAATGTTTCATTTGAGAAGTCATTCACTGGGCTCCATGCTTTCTGAAAATGTATGCTGAGTGTCTTGTAAACTTAAATCACCGTCTGAGTGTGAGGAAATACAGTTTCATAAACAGTAATAATGCTTAGTGTGTTCCAGATACTCTAGTAAGCACTTTACAACTATTGATTATTATCTTTGTTTTTAAAATGAAGAGACTGAAGACTGAGAGGTTGAGTAAATTATCCAGGATCACAAGGCTAGTAAGTGAAAGAGTCAGGACTAGAACTCTGGAAGTCTAGTTCAAGAACCCATATGTAAACCACACAAGTCTGAATCAAAATTCTGCATTTTACACAAATAACAGGACTCTTCCCCTTCAAGTGTACAGCCAAATCTTCTACATATTATCTATAACAATTCACTCCTGTATAATTATGTTTATCTATTGCTGCTTAACAAATTAGTTCAAAATTTACTGTTAAAACAACAAGCACATTGTTTTCACATAGTTTCTGAGAGATAGGAACTTAAAACCATTTAATGAGTGGTTCTGGCTCAGGATCTCTCATGCTCCTGTCAAGCTCTCACCATAAGACTTGACTGGGGCTGAGGATCTGCTCCTGAGACAACTCATCCGCACAGCGATTGGTAGTAGGCCTTGGTTCCTTACCGTACATTTCCTAAAGCTATTAGGTCACTAGGAAAGTCATGACATATTTTTCTATGTTGTTCTATGCAAAAACATGTCACGGCTTTCCCAGTGACTCAGTATTTATGTGACGTGTCATGTGACTCCCCAGAGTAAGTGATCCAGAAGAGAGAGCAAGGCAGAAGCCATGTGCCTTTTGTAATCTAGCTTCAGAGGTCACATCACCATTATTTCAGTTTAATCCTATTCATTACAAGTGAATCACTAACTCCGATCCAATCTCATGAAAGAAAACTAAGCTTTACCCTTAGAAAGAAATGTAAAGTAGTGTAGATATACAGTCATTCCTCAGTGTCCACAGAGGTTTGGTTCTAGGACTTCTTCAGATACCAAAATTCAGAATGCTCAAGTCTTTTACATGTAAGGACATAGTATCTGCATATAACTCAGGTACATTCTTCCATATACTTCAAGTCATCCCTCGCTTACTTACAATACCTAATGCAATGTAAGTATTACATATAGGTATAAAAGTGACAAGAAAATGCTTGTACACATTCAGTAAGGACATGACCATCACACAGGCCTAGCTACATAGTACACGTCAGGAACAACAAACGTGTTCAACCTGCAGTTGCTTGAGTCCTGTAGATATAGCATGTAGAACCTATGGATATAGAGGACCAACTGTATTGGAAACCCACCACGACATTTAATGTAGTTCAGCTGAAGAAATTACTATTTTCATTGTCTAATCATTACCAAAATTTGATTTGATCTTGTAATTCTCAGAATGGTTCTGCTTACTTATATCTTATCTCATTCTGGATATTCTAAACAGTACTGGTTTTATGCTACCTTTTTTTCCTAAACCTTCACTACCATTGCAGTGTACCCAAAAACACTGAACTGATCCTCTCTGAACACCAATTTGTTGTTCCAGATCATCATTCATACTTATTGGAAAGATCACATGAGAAGAAAAACAGTCATTTACCCAATCCCTACCCTGTGGTCATGTAATTCCCTGAATATTCTCCTGTTACCTTGACAAAATGGACAAATAAGCAGAGTTGGTTTCAGACTCTGATGGACAGCACTTCTCCCTGGTGACAGGATTCTCCTTCCTGCTCTGGGGCACAGTTCCCTACCCAGGTGCACCTAGCTAGCCTTTCCCTCTGTTCACCCTCGAGGGCCATCTCTTCAGAGCCTCATGATCCAGCCCTGGCAGTAATGGGTTAGACAGATTCAGTCCAAACCATTTTCCCAACCTCAGTATTACTGGCATGGGTGTTGGGTAACTCCTTGTTGTAGAGGGTCATTCTGTGAATTGTAGGATCTTTAGCAACATCCCTATCCTCTACCCACGAGATGCTAGTAGCCCTTCCCAGCTATGAAAAACAAAAATGAATCCAGATATTGGCAAATATTCCCTGGGGGGCAAATTGTCCCTTGGCTGAGCACAACTGATCCAAGCTATTTTGTCTGAAATTGGCTAAGTAAAATATGTGTGCCGTATGAGATAAACATGCAGAGATGTCCCATGCTTTATTTAAAAGTAATGATGAATGAAATTTGGAAATAAAGAAGAAAAACTCCAATATGACTTAGCTATTTAATTTAGCTGGTTATCTCTTTAGTTGCCATTGAGACTTTGGCTAGCTTATTTCTGGGAGAGCAGAGTTCTGTACAGTAGATTACAGAGTATTTTCTCAAAGTTAAAAATACTCAAAGGATCTGGAACAAGATGAAGGGAAAGAAAAATGAAGAGAAGGAGAATTTTAAAAGAAAATCAGAGTACCAACAGGTAGGTGGTCTGGTGGTTAGGGCACTGAACTACCAAATGGTTAATCATAGTTCAAGTCCCAGCAGGACAGCTTGCTTCTCACTTGCTCTCTCTCAGTTGAGTGCACATGCACTATAGTAAATAAAAGTAGTAATAATAATAATAAACAAAATTAAATAAATAATTCTTTAAAATAAAAATAGAAAGGAATAACTGAAAAATAAACTTCCTATGTTAAAATTGTTTTAGAATGTCTATCAGATGTAAGTCCTTATTTTTTTAAGCTAACTATGATGAAACAGTAATCACGGACTAATCACTTTGCTAAATATTTTGTCAAAATATCAACTCTGAAAATATTTGTAACAACTCCATGTATTAGATACTGTTATCTTCCTTTTGATACATGAAGAAGCCAAGGCAGAATAATGTTATCTTGCTTAATAAATAGGCTTTTTTAAAAAATGTGTTAAAAGATCTTTCTCCCACTTCATGTTTTTGTCCTTCTAGCATTTCTTACTTTTTCCTATAGTGATTCATGCTAAGCACCAAAAACTAAAAGAATTCCAGAATTCGCAGATCGATCTAATATGCCATTATCTAGAGGGGGAAAAAAACGTGGAATCTAACATCAGGAAGGAAAGAAAAGTGATCTGAACAGAGATACAACCACTAGAGTGACTAGGAAAGTAACCCCATCTTCAAGAAGGCTAGAATACAAGAGGATAAAAGGGATAAAAACTGGAAGGTGCTATAGGAGAAGACTGGGTGAAAAAGTACTTCTACAAGGAAGAAGACAGGTATATTTAATGCAACTGGATTTTAGTAGAAACTCGACCTATACATTTAAATAAAGATAAGGAAACCATCAGTACTAAAAAGTACCTGAGAATATGTGATCCATTCCTTACTCCATGAATAACTTCTTAGTGCCTTCTTTTGTATGTGACCATGCTTTATGTAGTACCATCCTTTATCCTCAAAGGCTTCAGCAGCTCTCTTTTGCCTCCTTTACCTGGTAATAAAGGTCTTCTATTATCAAACCCACCTTACCTTCTCAGTCTCCATCTTTGGCCTTGATACACAAAATTGAGCTACCTTGCATTTGCATTTTCCCTGAATTGCCTTTGCCACCTTTCAAGTCACAGTTTTATCTGCTTAAAATGTCATTTTCTCAGTATCTATTAAAATGTTGTTATTCACCAAGGATACTCATCAAATATCCTCTCCTCCATGACTGAATTGCTAACTCTAGTAGAAATATCGTCTAATTCTGACATCCCATGGTACCCGGTGAATATATTTTTGAGGAACTTTTGGAATTTACTCTGAATTTTAATGAGCTGTGTATCTGCCTATCCAGCTACTAAACAGTAAACCCCAAAAGGATAAGAAATAAGTTTACTTTTCTTTGTCCTACAAGCTTTGAAAACCATATGTACTCAATAAACTTTTGTTGAATTAAATTAAAATTTGATTATTAGACATCTTCACTTTTAAAGATTAAACAAGACCTAAGCCAGCATAAAATTTTCCACTTTTTGGTACACACTGCCAAATATCTTAATAACTTTGGCATTTGTAGAACTTTTTTTTTCATTTCTAAGTGATTATAAATATTCTTTAATTAACCCTTAGATGACTCTGGTCTTACTCTATCAAGTAATGGAGTGATGATTTCAAATTGCTTGAAGTAACTCTGCAGAGATTTTCCAAGAAGGGGTAAAGCCGGATACTTTCCAGAATATGGGGAATAACAGAAAACCAGCAGGCTTCAAATGAAATGCTCTGCCAGTCTCCACAGAGGAGCTAAGGCAGTAGAAATAAATATCAAGAAAATAAAGGCTTTCTTTTCTGTATTTAGTTTTCCTTGTTCCTGTTGATGACATTATATTCCTACTTCTATATGCTAACTTTTTTTTTATCAATTCTAGAATATATTTCAAGTCCTCCATAGTCTAATAGTCTATTTATGTATGAACTAAATGTCTCTAATCAAAACATGTAATTTAGTTATATGGTTATGTTAAAAAGACAATATTATGGTTTGAATAATGGTTTGTCTCTCTAAGATTTATGTGTTGGAATTTAGTCCCTCATGAAATGACATTGGGATGTGGTGAAACCTTTAAAACTGAGGTCTCATGGCAATGATTGGATCATAAAAGCATCACTCTCATGAATGGATCAATTATGTGCTGAGCCAGTGAATTCTAGTTCTTGAGAAGGGGTTAATTTTCACAAGAGCAGATTGTTAAAAAGAAGATGGGTGAAGCCAAGTCTCTCTCTCTCTCTCTCTCTCTCCCTCTCTCGCTACACACATACACACACACACACACACACACACACACACACACGCTATCATATTGAATGACAGCGTATGCCTTTGAACTTCCCAGTCACTGGAATCTTGAGTCAAATAAACCTCTATTCTTTACAAATCATCTAGTCTCACTCAGGTATATTCTGTAAGCAATACAACAGTGTGGCTAAGACAGGAAAGAAAAAGCAATTTTTAAAAATGAATTAAAGAACATAAGGCAGGAAAGAAAAATCAATTTTTTAAATGCATTAAAGAGCATAGTATTTCACAAATAACCAACTCTAAACCAAACCATTATGTAAACATCTAGATGTAGGAGATAAAATGTTTAAAAAATAGAATTCATTTTAATAGAACTGTTAAGCTTGTTCTCGCTACATCACTTACAGTATTTAATTCACAAAAACAGTAGATTCCACATAATTTTTCAGGAACATATCTATTAATACTAACTAAATTAGCACACATCTGTATCTAGACTTTAAGAAAGAATTTATCTGATAGAACAATCCTTTCAATGTTTATTGTGTGTTTTACAGTTGTATTTGAGCAAATTTACAGCTGTAACAAATCCTTTTCCTTGAGAGTCTCCATTCCTGGGCCTCTGCCATGTTATTGCCCCTGGTGTGGGGGATGAGGTGGCTCTTACAGAAGAAGAGCTTCAAGACCAGCTGCTATATGAAACTTTCTCCAGTCTTCTCCTGGTCAGAAGTACTCGCTCTTTCCTATGGAGAATCAGGCACATGCAGAGAAGTATGGCAGCTGAGAGAGCTTACTTAGAGCACAGGTCTCTGGAAAAGTCTGCAAGAGCCATAAACTTACATGGTAATTTTGATAGATTTGATGGAATGCACAGTGTGACAAAACAAACTGTATTACATTCTATGAAACAGTCTCACTTAAGGTGAGCAAATGACAAGAACCAGCCTTTTCTAGAGGTTACTAATAAGCAAATAGAAGAGGCTAGAATGATCCATGTGGTAAGAATTAGATCTGAGTTTGAACTAAGCTGAGAATGAACTCATCAGTATGAACTCTTAGTCAATAAAAATGCAAATGTTTGCATATGAAAATATTTATAGATAGTTGTGTTTTTCAGTTACTATGCACACACACATTTCCTTCCTCTGAAAGGGCCTAGGAGCAATAACACTCCAGGAGCATAAAGCACACAGGTAGTGCCCAGACATTACTCTGTAATTATCTAATTAAAAGAATCAGGCTTCATGGAAAAATGTCTAATTCTGGAACTTGAACAGGAAATACATAAGGTGAAAATGGGATGCCAGCAGAAGGCATAGTGGTTTTGTTGCTGGATTCCCACATGGCCAACCGTGATGTTCAAGACCCAGTGGATGGAAAATCACGCCAGACACTGGTACATGTGCATGTGTGCCCCAAATCCCAAAAGGAGAATAGAGGAGAAAAGCTGATAATATGGCCATCCCCCCTGGGAGATTGATTTCTCACTTTCTCTCTCTCTCTCTCTCTCGCTCTCGCTCTCGCTCTCTCTCTCTCTACCTGACAATGTATACGCCCTAAGGCAAAAACCTCTTCAAAAAAAAAAAGAAAAGATAAAAATGGAACATCTTTATAGTGACAGAAAATAAGAATATGGACAAAAAACAACCAAAACCAAACAAATGAACAGAAAGCCCAGTAGTGAGGTGAGGGTATATCAAAGGGACACAGGGAACCAGCAGTTTGTGTAATGGCTATGTTGCTGGACTCCCACGTAGTCGACCACGGTTCGTGTCCCAGACCCAATGGCTTAAAACGGACCCAATGGCTTAAAACTCACGCCGGACGTGTGTGCATGCGTGCCCAAGATCCCAAGAGGAGAATGGAGGAGAAGGGATTGTGGTGTGGCCATCCCCCCTGGGGGGTGATTTCTCGCTTTCTGTCTCTATGTCTCTCTCTGTCTGTCTGGTGAGCACATGTGCCCTATAGTGAAAATCTCTCAAAAAAAGGACTACATGCAAAAAAAAAAAAAAAAAAAAAAAAAAAAAGGGACACAAAAATGAGCCGAAAGAGCTCCCAGTGGCCAAAGTGGGAACAATTTGAGTGACAATTAAGTACCTTTGTGCACTGGTCTCACAGTGCAGTGGTTAAGCTCTGTGCATGGGAAGACAGATGCCACATGGTTCAAATGTGGGCCTAGTGGCTTGAAAGCATGCCAGGTGTGTGTGTGTGTGTGTGTGTGTGTGTGTGTGTGTGTATCAAAATCCTGGCAGGGGGAAAGAAATGGAGGAAAAGAATTGCAGCATGAACATCTCATGAGCACTTCTCTTCTCTCTCTCTCTCTCTCTCTCTGGCAAATGGATGTGCCTTCTAGCCATAAAAAAAAATAAGTATCTTTGAGTCCATGTTGATATCAATTGTTTGAATGAATTAATAAGTGAGAGCAAAGAGACAATTATTCCATACAGAAGAATTCCAAATAATTTACACAGAAACTCTGGCTCAAAGATGGGGAGCATTCCTGTCACTCTGTCAGTGCAGGCTGTACATAGTGACTACTTTCCTGAGGGTACGGTAGTAAAAGACAGGAAAGAATTGACAGTAGGGAAACTGGCAAACACTTCTTCAGCCAGGTCATCAAAGTTAACATGAACAGCAACGAGTCAAAATTAATAGTATATATTTTTAATATAACACGATAAAAATATCACTAACTCTGTGATCTTCTTCCTGAAAACATATAACCTCAAACTAATTGTGAGAAAACAGACAAATTCCAGCAGCAGGGCATCCTACAATTTACTGACCACTTTGACCACTATTCTTCAAAATTCTCAGGGTGCAAAACATAGACTGTTGGTGCCAGAAGGGGACATGGTCTTTAAGGCACTGGATTCCCACATGGCCAACCACAGTTCAAGTACTGGATCTGGTGGCTTGAAAATTATACCAGGCACATGTGTGTGTATACCCAAAATCCCAGGAGGAGAATGAAGGGGAAGGGATTGCAGCATGGCCATCCCCCCTGGGGGTGGTTTCTCATTTTCCTTATTTCTGTCTCTCTCCACCAAGTGCATGTATCTTATGTCAAAACTTTAAATAAATAAATGAAAAGTCTGCCACAACCAAGAAGAGCCTAGGGAGACAGGGCAACTGAATGTAGTATAAAAATAACCTAGGCAGGATCCTGAAACAGAGAACCAACATTAGGTAAAGATGAAGGAAATAGGGACCAGCAATTGGTGTAATGGTTATGTCGCTGGACTCCCATGTACTCGACCGTGATTCAAGTCCCAGACATGTTGGGCGCATGTGCGTGCATCCCCAAGATCCCAAGAGGAGAAGGGAGGAGAAGGGATTGTGGCGTGGCCATCCTCCCTGGATTGGAGGGATTGGGGGGGGGGGGACTTCTTACTTTCTGTCTCTCTCTATCTTTCTGGAGAGCGCACCCACCCTATGGCAAAACAACAACAACAACAACAAAAAACTCTCTGAAAAAAAAAAAAAGAAGAAGGAAATCAAACGTGGGTGTTAGTGAATATTAGCGTACTCGTATAGGCTCATTAGTTATGACAAGTACGCCATACTGATACAGGATGTTACTACTAGAAAGAACTGAATGGGCAATATGCAAAAGCTGTGTCATCTCCGCAACTTTTCTTCTAAAATGTAAGTTCAGTTTTAAAATAATTTACACCACAAGGCAAGGGTGAATATTTGTGATACCTATGTTCAGGAAAGGATTCATATATACAATATATACAAGACATAAAGAATACATGTATCAAAAAAGAGTACATGTAGAATATTTCTTCTGCAATCTGCAGAGTGAACACAGGCCATTTAATTAAGTAGTTCACAAAACAGGATATGCAAATGGCAGTAGCTTATGAAAGATGCTCAGCATTACTATTCATCAAGAGAAAGTAAATTAGAACTATAATAAGAAACCACATCCTATCTACCTGATAGTTACAATTTTGAAAAGAAGTAGCAGTATGAATGTGGGTGGGGATGTGTATCAACTGGAAGTCATAATCACTGTTGCCAGAAAGGCATATATGAGGAGTCTTTTAAAAAGTTCATGGAAAATGCATATTATGAAGAAAAGTGGGGCCAGCAGGTGGCATGGTAGTTAAGGTGCTGGATTCCTACATCGCTCACCTAGTTTTGAGTTCCTAACCCAGCAGCTTGAAAATCATGCTGAGCGTGTGTGTGTGCGTGTGTGTGTGTGTGTGTGTGTGTGCCCAGAACCCCAGGAGAACGGAGGAAAAGGAATTGCCGAGTGGCTATACCTCCGGGTATGGATTTCTCACTTTCCCTCTCAGTGTCTCTCGATCTGGCAAGCACACACACCTTACGACAGAAAACATTTAAAGAAAATCAAAATTACATTTCAAAAGAATGATGACTAGAAACTGAAAGTAACATAAAAATATACTGTGTATTCAGTTGATATCATAACCATACAAAAACCTAATCTGACTTTAAAGAAGCACTGTAATTTGGTAGACTCCCGAAACATTCAGACAAGAAGCTATTTTAAATCTGAGGTGTGTCCTGGCATGTTCAGGGACCAAAGCAACCAAAGTTATGCTCTAAACCTCATCTTCTAGTCTCTCAAAACACTCAGACAAGTAGAGGACAGATTTTATTACAGGATGACCAGGAACTACCACAAAGAAATGTGAAAAAAATGGGCAAGAAATGTGAAAAAAAGGAAAAGGAAAAAAAAAAAAAAACAAGGAAATATCTCTCCCAAAAGTGAAAAAGAACAATCCGTCACCATCCACAGACAGTGCATAGAAATGTCTGATAGAGAATTTAGAATACTCAATAGTGGCAAAACTAAACAAAATTCAAGAGGTGAGTGACAATGAACTCCAGAAGATGCAGGAAAAAAGAGACAACTAGTTCCAGAAGGTGGAGAAGTTCTTGCATGATCTGAAAGAGGAAATAACACACCATAAAAAGGAATCAAATGGAGTTGTTACAGATGCAATGGAAAAAATCAAATGCTCCCTTGAAAGTATTAAAAGCAGATTAGTCCACGCAGAAGATCTGATCTTAGGTGTTGAAGGCAACACCTCTGACATAGGAAAACAAAACAAAACAAAACAAAACAAAACAAAACAAAATAAAAAACTGAGAAAAAAAATGAGAGGGACCAGCAGTTAGCGTAATGGCTATGTCGCTGGACTCCCAAAGGGTCGACCGTGGTCCGAGTCCCGGACCCGGTGGCTTAAACTCACGCTGGGTGCATGTGCATGCGTGCCCAAGATCCCGAGAGGAGAATGGAGCAGAAGGGATTGCAGCATGGCCATCCTCCCTGGGGGGGTTGGGGGGGTGGGGGGGTGATTTCTCACTTTCTGTCTCTGTCTGTCTCTGTCTTTCCAGTGAATGCATGTGCCCTATAGCAAAAAACCTCTCAAAAAAAAAAAAAAAAGAAAAAGAAAGAAAGAAATGAGAACACTGTACGAGAAATACTAGATATCATTAAGCACCCAAACATCCAGATAATTGGTATCCCAGAAGAAACTAATAAAGGCATTGATAATTTATTACACGAAATCCTACAAGAAAACTTTTCAAATCTAGAAAGGCATTCAAATATACAGACTCAAGAAATACAAAGGACCCCTAATAGAATCAACCCAGGAAGATCTTCTCCAAGACACATCATAGCCAGATTGGTCAAATCCACAGACAAAGACAAGATACTAAAATTGGCAAGAGAGAAACATCAGGTTACTTATAAAGGTTATCCAATCAGGCTAACATCAGAAACAATCCAAACAAGGAGAGAATGGGAAAATATACTCAAAATGTTAAGTGAAAAACAGTTTCAACCAAGAATACTATACCTAGTAAGATTATCTTTCACATGGGACGAAAAGATAAAACATTCTCAGGTAAACAAAACCTGAAAGAATTTACCAACACTAGACCAGCTCTTCAAGAAGTTCTAAAAGGAGTGATTTATCAAGAAAACTAAAGACACACATACAGAAATAAGAGAGCAAACAGCAACCACGAAAATGACCAACTTAGTGCTAGGGACAAGAAATATCAATAATAATGTTGAATGTTAGCTTCTAGGATTTAAATGGAAAGATCAGATCACAGTAACACTGCAAATTCAATGAAAGAAAGATTAATTACATGAGACTGAAATGGGGAAACAGAAATTTATGACTTTCGAGTAAAACATTACTGTTTTTCTTTACTACACTTTGTTTTCCCAATTTAAGGAGTTTGCTTTCTTTTGAGGTATTGATAGGTTTAGCAATTTGTTAAAATGTCTTTTTTTTCTTGTTTCTTTATATGGAAACATAAACTTTTCTCCTTTCTTGACCCCTCTGGAATTGGAAAATATTTGGGAGTTTTCTTATCTTGTGGCAGAATGCTTATTTGCATAAGTTCAATAATACCTGTTGCCTTGAATCAGAAATTAGAAATATTTGTTATTGGACAGGGCTTTGACTGGAATGTCATATATGAAGATTAATCCAGAAAACTATGGAGCTAAGATGAATCTCAAGGAAGCCAACAAAAGTTGTTGAAAAGATGGCCTGGCACCATGAACAGTTCTGCCTGGCAGAGAGGATTAGAGAATCTATATGAAAGAATTTGTACCATAAAATAACCTGGACTTTTCCATTCCTGCATTGTAATCAATAGAGATTGCAAAAGAGCAGCTACAACCAGAGGTTTATCCTGAGGAAGACGTTGAAGAAAGAAAACCAAACTGATCTTTGCTAGCAGGTGGTACATCACAGAATACTTGGTAGGCAGGGCTGAATTGAGGAGGTTCATGTGTGAATTGTGTGCTGGGTGTTTGCTTTTCAACAGTCTGAATAGTTGACATATACATCTTTTCTCAAAAATATTTAAAACCATACTGTCTCTGTTACAGAGTCACAAACAAAATTGTAATAAATATTTTGATAATTATTTTTAAATTAAGTTTCTTGAAATCTTGAAAATTGTTTATTAACTGTCAAGAACTATGGAGTGTGAGGAAAACTTTTTTGATATGTAAAGTGAATGTGGGGAAATGTAAAAATAAATAAATGTAAAGAAAGCACAGTAATTTGTTAATCATTTGTATGTTTTTCAAATGCAAAAATAAGTCATGTTTATCACATTTAATCTTATTTTAGTGGTAGTGTTGGTATTTTTATTCTGAGACTTGCTGGATGAAGACAATGGGTAATTCTGTTGGTGTCAAAGAGAACTGGAATATAGGATACGGGGAAAAGAAAACACAGTTGTAACATCAATAAAGTTAAGTAGAAACCCTGTCACCTTGAATTTGAATTGGAAATGTCAGAATCAATTTATCGTTTGATTTTAAATGTTCTGAAAATACCTTTTGGGAAACAGTAATTCGTAGGTGTCTCACAGGCACAGGTCTGCCTGTCTGTCTTATGAGCAGAAGCATAGACTACCCATTGTTCTTATCATTGCAAGGATGTTTGTGTGGAGAACAGCCTTGGAAGACATAGTGTCTCCTTTAAGACCAAAAGGCAGTCCATTAGACAACATTCAGGTTCTCTAAACTCAGGGGTCCTCTCCTGTGATACACCCACTTCATGCTCAGTTATCTCCTGGCCCTCTTCACACCACTTTGTGGGAAATGGGTTTGGGGTATAAAAGTCCTGATCCCATAGCTACTTCTGAAGTAAGTAATTAACTATTTTTCATCTTTTATGTAGTAATCTCTTATCATCCACCAATATCAATGAAACTGTGGAAGGCCAATTTTTTTTAGCTTACAGGTGGGTAAAATCTCAGACCCTTCGTAGTTTTAAAAATATTTAGAAACAATACCCTGCCTGGGAGCAAAGAATAACTTAGCACACCTCTATTTTTATCTCCAATTATTATTTCCACTAAAAGGAACCAGGGCTCCTCGAAGAAATGGCTAGTTCCAGGCCTGTAACAGAAAACATATTATAATGACCCTGGGATATATTGGCATTCCAGGAAAAAAAAAATTACTCAAGGTGACTAGAACCATGTCAGAAGGACTCAGAAGTGAATTTAAATAGGCTTCCACTAGAACAATTAGAACATCAATAAGGATATTAACTATAATGGATTAAAAGACATAAATATGCTTGAATCCTTAGTTAAAATGACAAATTAAATAAAAGGAACTTATTGACCACCTTTGAAGTATAGTGATATACCAAAACCATTTTGAAAACTAGTGAATAAAGAGAAAGAATCTAGTAATTTTCTGCTTCCTTCTTTATGTACTATACCTCAGCATAAGCAAATGGGTAATGGGGGGAAGTTTCTCTTTGTAGAACTATTCCAGCCATGAAACTAATTTTCGTATCAATATTTCAGTTTTTTTTTTTTTTTTGAGAGGTTTTTGCTATAGGGCACGTGTGCTCACCAGAAAGACAGAGAGATAGAAATTGAGAAATAACCACCCAGGTGGGATGGCCACGCCTCAATCCCTTCTCCTCCATTTTCCTCTCAGGATCTTGGGCACGCACGTGCGCCCCGGCATGAGTTTAAGCCACTGGGTCCGGGGCTTGAACCAAGGTCAATTACATGGGAGTCCAGCGACATCGCCATTACGGTAACTGCTGGTCCCGAATTTTCATATCAATATTTCAAAGCCTTATTTTATAGCTATCATGACACAAACAAACAATCAGACTTTAGGTACTTTCTGATAAAAGTACATTACCTATGGGACCAGCAGTTGGCATAATGGCTATGTTGCTGGAATCCCACATAGTTGACTACAGTTCGCGTCTCGGACTTGGTGGCTTAAAACATGCCGGGTGCATATGCGTGTGTGCCCAGGATCCCGAGAGGAGAATGGAGGAGAAGGGATTGCAGCATGGCCATCCCCCCTGGGGGGTGATTTCTCGCTTTCTGTCTCTCTGTCTCTCTGTCTGTCTGGCGAGTGCACGCGCCCTATGGCAAAAACCTCTCCAAAAAAAAGAGTACATTACCTATGAAGGAATTTTGCCAAAAGACTTAAACCTAACTCTGATGAAGCCTCCAGCTCTACAAATTTACAGAAAATAGAAGACAAAAGAACATGATAAATGATGATACAGGAGCCAGCTCTGTGGCACAGCTGTAACATGTTGCTCAAGAGAAGCCAGATCCCACATGGTTCCTGCTGTTCAAATCCCCAGCCCAGTCAAACCCGAAAAACACAGGCATGTACACTGAGTGCCCAGAATCCAGGTCTGGAGGACTGGAGGAAAGAATCACGGCTTGACCAAAACCTACTGGAGGATGTTTCTCTCTCTCTCTCCCTCTCTCCCTCTCTCTTTTACTCTTATGGGCACAGACATGCATTCTATTATAAAGACTGTTAAACTAAATGATTGATTCTGGCCTAATATGGCCATTGTAGTCCTACACTTGGATTCTTATGGATAAGCCATTTTACTTGAGCTAGTTACTTGAGCTAGTTACTAAGTTACAGCCAATCACACTTCGGTCAAGCACAGAAAGCCCACCTTTGAGGCTATTTGTGCAGCCTACCCTCCAGCTGTAACCTATGATTTCTCCGCCTCACTCCCTCACTTACGTTTTTTTTTTTACGACACTTTCCCTTTTATGGTACGTATCACTTTGCCCTTCCATGGACTTACATACCTTGTAAACCATGTGGCTAGCCATAGTCTCTCAAAAGCTATCTTCCAGAGGGTGCCCAATTCAAATTACCCACTCTTTGATTAAATAAACTGTTAAATTTTAGTTTGACTAAATTTGTTTTTAATAAGACATAAAATTTCAAAAATAAAATGATAATACAGACATGCAATCAGCCAGTTCTACTGGACAAATACCTAGTTATCAACATCAACAACAAAAAGTAAGTTTAAAAAAAAAGGAGAAAAATAAGGATGGGACAGCTATAGATTAACTGAGACCTTATTTTGATATCGATTGGAACAAACTACAAAAACCAATATTTACAGAACAATAGAGAAATTATTTGATATTTGATACTAAAGAATTGTTGTTTATCTGGTAAAAGGTGTTGTAAGAAAATAACCCAACTGATTCATTTTCAAGAAGAGCTTAACAAAAGTTGCTTAACCAGTTTGCAAATGTGACAACCCCAGAAAGTATATATATTCTCAGAAATTTCCTGAAATCCAAAAACAACACATTGCCCTTGAGAAATGACCTCAAGCTGGCTGGTTACCAGTCCTTTGCTCCTTTTTACTTCCTGGTTCTTCTCCCTTCTGAGAACATTTGGTGGGCTTTTCCTGAGAAACAGGAGAGGGAAAGGGACAATAAATGCCTAAGAAGAGTGTAATAAAACTTAGGCAATGTCTTGGAAGACTGTACACCCCATAGACTCAGCTGGAGTGAGAGATTGTGCAATAGAGAATAAATGACTTGTTAGAACCATTCTGGGTGTGCTTGCTCATCACACTCTGGCCCTTGTAAGAGTGCCATTAAAGTCTCACTTTGCCATACCTCATTTCTCCATGTCTATCCTTTGCCGTTGGACGAGTGAGCACATTTCTCACAGATGTGATGATCTAAAAGAGAAATATTTGTCTTTAAGATACATTCTGAAATACATAGATGTAAAATATGACTTCTAGAATTTTTCAAAATTAATCTGCATAGGAACGGAAGACAAAAAAATACTAAAACAATTGGCTATGGGTATATATGAGTTTATTATGGATTCTCTATTTTCATGTTTGATATCTCCATAATAAAGAGATTTTTAAAACAAGAGTAAATTTTTCCATGAAAATAATGATGGTGAAATAACCAAGATAAAAGAATTCCAAAGTATAGATTTTTCAGCTGAGTATTCAACTCTCCATTTACCACAGATAAAACTTTCTCATTTTTATATGATGTAAAATATGGCACAGTGAAGTGAATTAATCTCTTGAACAGTTTTCTTGCAGTGTTTAATTTAAAAATACAGACAAACAAACAAACAAAAAACCCTGCTGATGTGAAACACAGTTCTGGTATAATTCACTTTACAATTACCCAGGAGGACTTCATAGCCCAAGCTAGTCTAAGTTCATAGGAATAAGTTACTGAAGGAATTAATTACCATTCAATTTATTGCTTCTATCATCTGAACTGCTGAAGAAGCTAGTTACCTGGAAAATTACGTTATTTTTGAAATACTTGTCAAATTTAATTTTGTTGAGTTGTAAAGCAGAATTAACAAGTATTTTCCTATTTCTTGTGCCTAAAGAGCCACTGGTGTGTCTTCTACAGGACAGTTGATTTTAATATGTTGGAGTGAGACTATTCTCTGCAGATGTGCAGTCAAGACTAGCAGAATTTAACATCTCAAAGGACATAGTTGTAGGAGTCTCTACTGAATTTAGCAGCTGTCAACAGCTAATTGCCTGGGAGCATACCTGGTTTTCTAACATCAAGGATTGATTTGATATTTGGACTGGTGGTTGATGTGTTACATCAAGAGTGTACCCATTCCTAAAAAAAAAAAAGACCCATATTAATACAAAATCAAAGTGTCTTCTGTTTGCTTTCTTCACTAATTTGCTAGGAATAAATGTGGCTGTCCTGACACCAAGAAAGTGACTCAGGAATATCAAAAGATATCTTTATGTTTTATGTCAAAGTATAAATATAAGTACTGACATTCAAATACTGTCTTCTAATTTCCCATTAATTTGTCTCATATAGGTTTTGCCCTCCCTATGCACCTGAACTTCAGATGAACAATGATTTTTTTAACTATAAATATATTATGTCAATATTTTGTATATGTATGTCTTACGCAATATTTGAGACACACTTACACTGAAAAAGTATTTGTTGTTTATCTAGTATCAAAATTTAATTGTATGTCTTGTATTTTATCAGGCATCCTTAGCCCTTACCAAAATCAGTATTAGAGACAAAGCTAAAATTTACAAAGAAAATTAGCTTTTCTTTTTTTCTTCATTATTTCAGTTGTTTCTATTCTTGCTGAATGAAAAACTAGAATATTCTACTGCAATGTCTCAATAGTAACATTGTAAACAGCCAACCACATGCATTCTTTCAAAATTAATGTCAAGAACACATTTTCACCTGAAAAGCAAAATCATCAGACATATCAGCTTAAGTGATTTTACAAGTAGATTCACTTGGAAAGAGTTTCATTTGTGTCTGGGAAACTTGGCATCTTGTACAAAGTGTGTCACTAACTTTACTGTGTGGCTTGGGGCAAACGCAGTCTTGCTGAAGAAATCAAAGTAATCTTTACTAGAGAATTGCTTCTCAAACTTTAAAAGTATGCAAATCACTTTAGAATCATGTAAAAATGCAGATTATGGTTCAATAGGAATGAATTCTGCAGTTCAAAGAAGCTCCCGGGTGATTCTAATGCTGTTGGTCCATATACCACTCTTCCAAAAGCAAGGGAACAGAGTAAAGCAATCTACATAAAAGATTCTGTGCAAGGTTTGACACCAAGAAAAGCTGCTGAATATCAAGGACTCATGTCTCAGAAGGGCCTTGAGAATCAGGGTAAGTGAATTATGCTTAAAGCTGGGAATATAGCCAAAATTTGATTAAATGATGATTGAGAATGTACTGAAGCCATCTCTAATTGTATACAACCCTCGTCTGAGGTAACACAAATAAGTAATAGAAACCCAGGTCAGAAAATTGGTATTTATGTAAAATAGTTACAAAAGCAGTCCCCATCTCCCCTTAGACTCTGGATCAAGGGTTCTTACTTAAGGTCTCTGGTTCCTGGGTGGTCCTGGAATAGGTTGAAGGGAAGCTCAAGATCCTGTAGGCACTTGGGAACCAGCAGTTAGCGTAATGGCTATGTCGCTGGACTCCCACGTAGTCGACCGCGGTTCGTGTCCCGGACCCGGTGGCTTAAAAAACTCACGCCGGGCACGTGTGCGTGCGTGCCCAAGATCCCGAGAGGAGAATGGAGGAGAAGGGATTGCAGCGTGACCATCCCCCCTGGGGGGTGATTTCTCGCTTTCTGTCTCTATGTCTCTCTCTGTCTGTCTGGTGAGCGCACGCGCCCTACAGTAAAAATCTCTCCAAAAAAAAAAGATCCTGTAGGCACTTATGCAAAACTTGATGCTGATTATCAGTACTCATATTTTAAAAATTTAACAACCAGTATAACTCAGACACCATACGATTGGAATGTATGTCTGACTGAAACAGCTACCAAACAGGATTCATGTATGGTATGTCCCACCTATATCAGGAGCCTGTTTTCTCTAGGGTTTCAACTTTCGCCAGACACTTAAAGGAAAGGCTCTGGATTATAGTTTTCCATGGATCACTTCAGGCAATGGAAAGGAATGTTCATCAGTAACTGAACAGCAAAAATGATTGATGAATATTATTACTTTATGGTTATTAGTATTTTTTCAAAACTGTTAACACTGAATTAAATTTTAGAGTTTAATGATCAACTTTTACTGAGGATTGACAGGAAAAACTTATGAAATCAGTTGATTTTCCTAAAGGTTATTATACCCACTAAATCTCATTTATTAGCCTTTATTAAACAGCTGTGGATTAATTCACTAAAAGATTATATCTCTATAACAGAGAGGAAATATATAATATAATAAATATATATTTACACACATACACATATATATAAAATATATATAATAAATATATATTTATAATATACACATACACACACACATATAGAGAGAGAGAGAGAAAGAGAGAGAGAGGAATGGAGAGAGAGAGAGAGTGAAAGATATATTTTGGTTGTCTAAAACATAGCTCCAACTTAGTTCTCAACCAAATTCTTTTATGTAAAGGGTTTGAGGATCAGAGAGCAGGAACACTCAGGTTCAGAGAGGAAGACAGGAACAAGAGGAGAGGAGAGTGTAGGGCATAAAAATATACTTTAGGAACTACTAAAAGAAAACATAGGGGTAAAGCCATAGGACATTGGTCATAATTTTTTGGACATGATTTCAGAAGCACAGACAACAAAAACAACAAAAAAAGACAAATGGGATTGCAACAAATTAAAAACCATTTACACATGAAACAGAGTGAGAAGACAACCTGTTAAATGGAAGAAAATATTTGCAGTCATAAATACATTTGATATAAGTTTAATATTCAAAACACATTTGGAACTCAATTTAATAGCAAAAAATACCCCATAATTAAAAAGTAGGCAAAGACCCTTAAAATACATTTCTCCAAAGAAGATATACAAATTGCCAACAGGCATATGAAAAAATGTTCAACATTACTAGTCATTCAGAAAATAAAAATTAAAACTACAATGAGATGTTACCTCATACCTGTTGGTATGACTATTATCAAAAAGATGAAAGATGATATGTGTTTGTGAGGATGTATGGAAGAGGCAACTCTTGCACATAGTTGGTAGGAATGTAAATTAGTACAGCCATTATGAAACACAGTATGGAGGTGAAACAAAGATTCCTGTATATTATTGGCACCAAGTATTATGGTGTGGTTGGTTTTATAGTTCACCCTTGATAATAGTCTGCTTTCCTAAGACATAAGTTTATTCCTTATCTTTTAGTTCCTTACTTTCTCAGGCACATTTTCCTTAGCATAATAGATGCATGTTTATAGTTAATTAAGTATTAATGTGTGACCTTTCCTAAGCACTGTCATGAGTAAATAAGTAGTTAAGCTCTATAAGAACTTTACTCTTTTCCAGAAACCAGATGGAAGTAACATCTTGTTTTGTTCCAGTCCTAAGACTGCATAGCACCAGTTTAATGGATTAGAAATACTTAGTACTCCTACCTCCTACCCCTTCATAACCCATTCTTGCTTGCCTACAAACACACTGAAGTCCCTGCTGTTTGGAGAGATGATTTTCTGGGAAGTTTTGAACTCTGCCATCTCTTGGATAGACATGTTTCTGATACTAAACCCTTTTCCATGAAACATCACTTGGTATCTTGACTTTGACTCTTGAGCACTAACTGATTGGATCTGGCCTTCAATAATAGAGATAACTACAAAAATTTTAAAAAGAACTACCGTATGATCCAACAATCCCACTACTAGGTATATATCCAAAGGAAAGGAAAGGAAATCAGTATGTTGAATAGATATCTGCATCCCCTCATTACTTATTACAGCACTATTTTCGATAGCAAAGATATGGAATCAGTCTAAGTATCCCTCAACAGATGAATAGATAAAGAAAATGTTGCAAGGTGGAGAGAAAAAGTCAGACTGGTTAGGGACATTGATTAGAGAAATGACATGGTGATAATTCTCTGTATTTTATTCTACTCCATATATTCCAGATTTGGAGCTGAAGAAGTTGATAATCAAGAAAGGCCAAAAGGCCTAGAACCTCCCAAATGAAATAAACAACAACAACAACAAATCCCCCAAAAACTAGCAACCAAAAGCTTGCAACAAAAGCCTGTTCTTTATAGTCTAAGAACTAGGAAGGAAGAGCCTAGAAAGACAGAAAACTTTTAAATAATAACTGCTCTATTCCAGACAAACACTAAAGAAAAACATGCCACATTTATCCACCTAGCAAGAACTAAATGGGAGCTTGGACTTTTACGCTCACAAGGCATCTCGACATCATCCTAAGTTTTTGTCAGAGAAGGCCAGGATTTTGTTCTCTGTCAGCTGGTAATTATCCCATAGCCCCATAGTATTACACAGAAGCCAGGGCTTCCACTTCCTCCTAACAATAATAAGATGCCATTACTGCTCCTCCTTAGGATTTTAGAGAAATCCTGTTGGAGAGTTAGGACCTTCAACATTGCTCCTATAGCACAGCCAACCCCACAAAGCACAAATGTGGTGTCAGTGGGCACCACGTGGGAAGCTGGAACTCTGATTCTTGTCCAACATTAATGAGAAGCTCACACTTTGGGATTAATGGAGACTAAGTGTAATACCTGGATGTGTGACTCTATCGGACAGTATCCCTCATCTTTCATCCCCCACTTCCCTGGCCAAAGCAGTCTCAGAGAAAATCAGCTAAAATAACATTGAGATTCTCATAAAAATCTCCAGGTTTCAATAAAAAGTCATAACAACAACCAGGAAGATCTGAAACTGAATGAAAAAAATCAACATATGCCAACACTAAGATGACAGAGATATTAGAATTATCTGGTAAAGATTTTAAATAGCTATGATAAAAATGCTAGAGCAGGGAATTATAAATACATTGGAAACAAATGGGGAATAAAGAGCCTTTGTAAAGAAACAGAAGACATGTGACAAGTAGTGGCATTGTTGTGATGGGACTGGAGCCACAAAAGAATGATCCTGGGTTTGCATCCTGGGACCTCCCTGTGCACACTAGAAGTGAGTGCATACCTATGATCCAGGCTAGCCAACTTTGGGGTGGACCATGGTGTGGTGACCTTATTGAAGATCTCTCTCTCTCTCTCTCTCTCTCTGAAAAAAAAAAGAATAATTGAACCTCAAAAAATAGAAGCCATAAGGAATAACCAAGTGGACATTTTAGAACTGAAAAATACAATAACCAAGAAAAAAGATTTAGAGGATCAACAGCAGAACGGAGAAGACAAAAGAAAAGAATCGTAACTAGAAGAAATTACCATAGAACAATTCTTTCAGTCTATAATTACACGATTTGTTATAGGAAAATAAAAATTACTCAATCTAAACAACAAAAGGAAGTTAAAAAAATAAATATATGGCTCCTCTGGAACTTGTGTGACTATAGTAAAAGTTCTAATACTTGTGACATCAGAATCCTGGAAGGAATGGAGAAATAGGATGGAGTTGGGAAAACTACTCAAAGAAATAATAGCTGAAAAGCTCTCAAAGGTGGCAAGGGCATTAGCCTACATATTCAAGAATCCAAGAAAACTCTCAAAAAAAAAATCTCAAAGAAATCCACACCAAGATACCAAAATTAAATTCTGAAAACTAAAAAACAAAATAATCTTGAAAGCAAGCAAAGAAAAATGAGACCTTACATGTGGAAAGTGGAGGGACCACTCAAATAAATAACAAAAGTTTTTTCATCAGAAACCATAAATACCACTAAGAATTGGGACCAGCAGTTAGCATAATGGCTATGTCACTGAACTGCCATGTAGCCAACCACAGTTCGAGTCCTGGACCTGGTGGCTTAAAACACTTTGGGATTAATGGAGACTAAGTGTAATACCTGGATGTGTGACTCTATCGGACAGTATCCCTCATCTTTCATCCCCCACTTCCCTGGCCAAAGCAGTCTCAGAGAAAATCAGCTAAAATAACATTGAGATTCTCATAAAAATCTCCAGGTTTCAATAAAAAGTCATAACAACAACCAGGAAGATCTGAAACTGAATGAAAAAAATCAACATATGCCAACACTAAGATGACAGAGATATTAGAATTATCTGGTAAAGATTTTAAATAGCTATGATAAAAATGCTAGAGCAGGGAATTATAAATACATTGGAAACAAATGGGGAATAAAGAGCCTTTGTAAAGAAACAGAAGACATGTGACAAGTAGTGGCATTGTTGTGATGGAACTGGAGCCACAAAAGAATGATCCTGGGTTTGCATCCTGGGACCTCCCTGTGCACACTAGAAGTGAGTGCATACCTATGATCCAGGCTAGCCAACTTTGGGGTGGACCATGGTGTGGTGACCTTATTGAAGATCTCTCTCTCTCTCTCTCTCTCTCTGAAAAAAAAAAGAATAATTGAACCTCAAAAAATAGAAGCCATAAGGAATAACCAAGTGGACATTTTAGAACTGAAAAATACAATAACCAAGAAAAAAGATTTAGAGGATCAACAGCAGAACGGAGAAGACAAAAGAAAAGAATCGTAACTAGAAGAAATTACCATAGAACAATTCTTTCAGTCTATAATTACACGATTTGTTATAGGAAAATAAAAATTACTCAATCTAAACAACAAAAGGAAGTTAAAAAAATAAATATATGGCTCCTCTGGAACTTGTGTGACTATAGTAAAAGTTCTAATACTTGTGACATCAGAATCCTGGAAGGAATGGAGAAATAGGATGGAGTTGGGAAAACTACTCAAAGAAATAATAGCTGAAAAGCTCTCAAAGGTGGCAAGGGCATTAGCCTACATATTCAAGAATCCAAGAAAACTCTCAAAAAAAAAATCTCAAAGAAATCCACACCAAGATACCAAAATTAAATTCTGAAAACTAAAAAACAAAATAATCTTGAAAGCAAGCAAAGAAAAATGAGACCTTACATGTGGAAAGTGGAGGGACCACTCAAATAAATAACAAAAGTTTTTTCATCAGAAACCATAAATACCACTAAGAATTGGGACCAGCAGTTAGCATAATGGCTATGTCACTGAACTGCCATGTAGCCAACCACAGTTCGAGTCCTGGACCTGGTGGCTTAAACTCACACCAGGTGCATGTGCATGCATGCCTAAGATATCGAGAAGAGGATGGAGAAGAAGGGATTGCGACATGGCCATCGCACCTGGGGGGTGATTTCTGACTTTCTATCTCTCGTCTCTCTCTGTCTTTCTGGCGAACACACGCCCTATATAAAAAAAAAACCTCTCAAAAAAAAAAAAAAAAAGATCACTAAGAATTGACTCAATATTTTTCAAGTGCTGAAAGGAAAGACATTTCAATTAGAACTCTATACCCAGTGAAAATGTCTAGTTAGAAATTAACTCCTGAGTTCTCTGGACAAAATAAACTTGGTGGATGAGGATGATAGATAAATTTATCTCTACTAACAAAGACCCTGGTTTATAATAGGGCATATCTTGAAATCTTGTAATAGATTAACTGAAGGGCATCAAAACGTTTTGCCATCTATTTTTAAAATGACTTTTATCTTCATTAATACATTGATAATATGTATATCTTACTGGAGGCAGGGCTCTGTGATATAGACTAAAATCTTGCAAAGAGATAGATGTGGCAGTGGTTCATCTTATTTATTTATTTATTTATTTATTTATTTATT
>NW_006160160.1:2326840-2335251 GCF_000334495.1 Tupaia belangeri chinensis
CCCACCTGCTGGGCAGAGATTCATCTTGAAGGGGAAACATTTAAAAACTATTGTTCCTAATTAAACAGAGTACTTGGGTCTCTTAACGAAGAGCTATTAAAAGAAAAAAAAAAAGCAGACAATTTAATTTAGTTCAGTTTAATTGTGTAAATATTAACAGGATTAGAATTGGCAGTTTCCCAACTGGACTTCTAAGCAACTCCAGGTAAGCTTTGCAGTCAGGAAAGTGACCTTCGAAAACAAAACTGAAAGAATGAGGTAGAAATCAGCTGGGTTGGTTACATTCTGAAGTCTGTCAGCATTAACACAGTTTAAAAGGTAAGATGCCTGGGGCTGGCGAGTGGTCTGGTGGTTAAAGGGCTGGACTCCAACATGGTTGGCTATGGTTCAAGTCCCAGATCTGGTGTCTTGCTTTCTTGCTTTCTCTCTCTCTCTCTCTGGTCAAATTAAAATAATAATAATAATAAATAAAATTAAATAAAGAATTCTTTAAAAATATAAAGGTGGGATGCCTGTTATTGACTGAAGCCTAGCTGCTATGTTTGGCTGTATCCTAGCAACTAACCAAGAAAGCAGCCTCTTAAATGAGGTCGCAATTTGTTTACAGAAACCAAAGTAGGAGTACTGAGACTTTTGCAATATTCTTTAACAGAACACAGGCAGGTTTAGGTTCTCAATTATACAACATTTTGATAACCAGACATTAAAGCCAAATATCTTGGCAAAAGATGATCAGAAGATAGGGCAACATGTATAATCCAAGGGTTTTTTCAGATTATATTAAAGTTTGAGAAGTTCTTTAATTCTACAAATATGACAATGCCAACCTATAGGTCTATACTTTTGAGTTATACTCATTCCTTCTGTGAAATTAAATAGGTGATGTTAAACTGGCTAGCTACTCACTGGACAGTGTTTTTCTTCTTTTCCCAACTCCCTAAGCATGCCATGTGACTGAGTCTAGCCCATAGAATGTGAATAAAAGTGATGTGGGATATTTCTAGGCCTGGGACATGAAAGTCCTTGCATTTGATCCTCCAGGTTCTTTTCTCCTTTGGCTTGAGATAGAAGAGTGTAGAAGACACATGTTAAAAATGGAAAAAAATCTGAATCCCTGAATCATAGCTTGGCACAATAGCTACTCGGCAATCAGAAACACTTGCTTTGGACTTTATGTGAGCAAGAAGTAAATTCTCCTTGAATAAAGCAACTGAAATATGTGGGCTTACTTGTTATAATAACTGGCAGTGTGCGAATTCAGGCACTAGATTTTTCTTTCCATCCGTGTCTCTCAGAGTCCTACTTCTCCACTTTATTATTTCCCCCCTTGATGTTCTCCTTAATTTCTCACACATTTCACCACAGTCTCTGGCTCCTGGTCCTAGTGTAGGTTTGAGAGCAATGTCACTTCAGTTCTTATAAAAATCCCCCTTTTTTTCAGCAGTACACATGTGGCACCATATGTAGAAGGAAGAAAATTGATCAGATCCTGGCTGAGGGAGGCTATCAGCCCAGATTGAGCTCCTAGGAAGCAGGAAGTGGAGCAGAAATGGGAAAGGTGAGACTGAGGTTCACAGGTTCATTGAAGGTTAGGGGCCATTCTGCAGACATTAGTGGCTGCAGTACAAATTCTATAGGAAGAGGCTTGCCAAACTGTCCAAGAAAGGAAAAACTCAACTCTTGTGGCTCAGGTCAAGTCTGCTTCTCAAGGCGAGGTAAGGCTTTGTTACTCTAGGTGCTCAGGGCTTATGATTGCTGCAATTTTCTTGTTCTTTTCTTTCCTGGAACCACCTGACCCACCTCCTTTTCATGAACCTCTGAAAGGAAAAACACAGAACAAACAAACAAACGAAAAATACACCTCTCTGCTATAGGGTAACCTACTCAACCTTTAAATTAAATAGCTACGAATTTCCAATAGGCTGCCTCTGACTATTCTGCATGCAGCCTGACTCCCTGCTGATAGGAGTGATTCAGGAACTTTATCTTAAGAGAGAAAGGTCTGGAACATAAAAGCAGCAAAGGATATAGAGAAAACACAGTAGACCATGAAAAGAAGTTGGGACGAAAAAGGAAAAAAGATTTAAGCTTACTGGTGTCACCTGTGGATTCAAAGAAAGAGAAACCAGCTTCGAAGTGATGTGACTGTTTTTAGTTATTTTTTGGTAGATAATCAAAGTCAGTTTGAATGCAATTTTTTAGTAAGTTTTGAGAAAAAGGTGATGTATGATTCTTTTTTTAAAGAATTATTTATTTATTTCATTTTATTTGTTATAATTATTTATTTTGACCAGAGAGAGAGACAGAAAGAGGGGAAAAGTGTGAAAGTAAGCCTCTGGGACTAGGACTCATACCACAGTTGACATTGTGGAAGTCCAACACCTTAACCACTATGCCACCTGCCAGCCCGATGTAGTCTTCTTTAACAAACAGCTGATACATAGTAGGTGCTCAATACACTATCAATGAAGGAATATAAAGAAGAAATCAGGGAAATTTTTCTTATAAAGGATTATTTATTTATTTATTTAATTTGCTACAGGGCACATGTGCTGACCAGAGAGAGACAGAGAGGTAGAGAGAGAGGCGACCATATCTAGGACTTGAACCACAATCAGCCATGTGGGAGTCCAGAGCCTTAACCACCACACCATCTATTTTATTTTAATAAATTAAACATGTAAGATAGCTACGGATAATTTGACTTCAAGATTGTTTTGTAATTCTTGGAAGAGGGAGTCCAATGGTTTCTTTTTAATATGAAGAAATCTTGTTAAGTCATGTTTGATATAGCAAGTTTATTTTAGTACCATATGTTCATAAATCAAAGGTTGGACGGGCATAGAAGGGAGTACAAATTAATAATTAAAACATAGCTAGCCAGCTACCATGTAGACTAAATAATCTTTCTTTCCTCATAGAGCTAAAATAAAATTCTTCTGGTCTAGTCTTTCAAATTTTCTCGTTAGTATTTGGTTGGGACCTATTATTGTTTCTTCAGTTCTTCTAGCTTGATATAGTTATCTATCTGGCTTCAACTTTGGATTAGAAACCTGTTTAGATCTAAAAAACATAAAATAAAAAATGAATAAATAAAACAAGAAAAAAAGGAATGCTATTTTTAAAAAATAGCATAATGTTCTAATCCATAGTCAAAATTACATCATAGGTATCAAATGACAAAAATTACAACAATATAGTGTAAAGACCTTAAGTGGCTTTAATTGCAATTGTAGCATTAGGCAATATTTCATTCCATGAAATAGAATACATGTTCCAGTGAGCTGAGCAGAACAGGTAATTTTCATAGAGAGGACTAACTAAAGAACACAAAGGAGTCTGAATCTGGTCATTTGCAAGTTACTTTCCTTGTAACGTAAGGACAGAACAACAGAGAAATAACTGATTAGTTAACATCGGATTACTTAAAGTCACTTTTAGTAGGGATTAAAGGATGTCAGGATTAAAGGCAGGAGTTTTATCAGAATCATGATTGAACTGGCCCGTTTATGAAACTTAGCTATTATCACTTTCTTCTTATTTCTCTGGAGGTGGGATAAACAGCTTATTTTGGGCTTGGTGATGTGGAACTGTAGCCTGAGTGATTTTATTTTGAGTTTTAGTCTGGTCTGTTGGGGCTCAGTGCAAGAGTTCAGTCCAAAAAACATGGTCTCCTGTAATTTGTATTTAGCATAGCTGGTGCACTAGTTCCAGAATTAGCATCACAGGCAGATCCAATGCAGATGGCTTCTGCCATATGCACCCACTAAGAAAGACCACTGAAATATCAATTATTAGTCCTGGATACTTGTGCTGAATCCGAGGATAATTAAATTACTGTGTTGCCTTGGGTTTCTGGTTAGATTTCTGGGCCTCAGTTTCTCATCTGTGAAATGAGTTTCTAGATTTTAAAGTCCCTTCTAGTGAAGGGAGCTGACTTAACCCAGTTTGGACTTCAGAATCTTTGCCTGAAACAGAAATATTGATTCAAGTATTGTCATATGAAGCACTTAATTTGCTTATAAGATACCACAACCAGATTTGAGCCTTTCAGAGTATAGAGTCATTAAAGAGTTGTTTGTGAAAAACCATATAGCCAAGAGGTAAGTATGTACATTTTTCCCTGAATTGTGACGATCTAAATTGACATTGTTGGAAAAGTTGTGTTATATATTGTTTGAGTCATTGGAAAAGTCTTGATGCATTTTCACATAGAAAAATGTGTCATGACTTTTCTGACAACCTATGTCTATGGTAGTTCCTTTAAACAGGTCAAATTCCACTCCAGTTTGCTTTCTCCCTTGCCTGACCCCCTTCTCTGCCTCCTTTATATAATTGCTTGTGACCAGAAACTATATTATGTACCATGAAGGAGAACAAAACCGATTTTAATAAGGGCTCACTTTTAAGATACTTAGAGTTGAAATTTATGTATGTGTATGTATAAATATATATACATAGTATACACCTATACATATGTAAACATACATATATTTCAACGGACAAATACACACATACTCACATAAATAAAGCAGAATATATTTTTAAGTTTTATATATGACAAGTTAATGCCTTTATTAAATACACCCACAGGAGCCTGCAGGTGGCATAGTGGTTGAGGTTCTGGATTCCTACATGGCCAGCCAGTGGCTTAAAAATTATGATGGATGTGTGTGCATGCATACCCAAAATCCCAGGAGAATGGAGAAGGGATTGCCATGTGGCCATTCCCCCAGGGAGCGATTTCTCACTTTCCCTCTTACTGTCTCTGTCTCTATCCAACAAGCTCATGTGCCCTATGGCAAAAACCTTAAAATAAACTTAATAAAATAAAATAAACACGCATACAAAATCACAAGGACTGTACGATGGAGATAATGTTAAAAAAATATACAGACCTTTTTGAAGAGGAAGTCCTTAAGTAATTCTGGAATAAATTTTAATTCTGAAATTCAAGAATGAAAGCCTGTATGTAATAGAGATTAGGGCTATGCAAAGCAAGGAAGAATCAAAGAAGAAAGTTGTATGATTACCTCGCATAGAAATATTAATATGATGCCACTGGCAGATGGTGTAGTGGTTAAGGTGCTGGACTCCCATGTAACCAACCATGGTTCAAGTCCTGGACCCGACAGCTTGAAACATGCAAGGCATGTGTGTGTGTGCATGCCCAAAATCCCGAGAGGAGAATGGAAGAGAAGGGATGGTAGAGCAGCAATGCCCCTGAGAGGTGGATTTCTCACCTTCTGTCTCTCTGGTGAATGCACATACCCCAGCAAAAATCTCTTTTATATATACATATATATAAATCTCATTTTAAAAAGAGATTTACATATATATGTCTATATATAGGTGGTTGTATTTCAAACATTAGAAACAATTAAGTATAGGCTCAGGAGAAGTTGACATTATTGTCTGCTTTTTATTACTTGTTTTTAGATTTATCAGTAATTACTTCTATTTATTGTAATGTACATTTATAATCTTGTATATAAAAGAAAGCTCCTCGAGTGGCATCTTTTAAAACTTTTTTCATTAAATAATCTGCAGATACACAATAAAAGGCATGAAATGCTGTTGCAGTAGAGAAATGCTGCAAAATTTCCATTGCCATGGTGAAAATTCACAGCGTACAATAGATACAAAGAAAATTCTACCGTTTATTAAGCTTTTCCTGTGTGAGGCCCCCCTCAGCCCCTGAAGTTATCTCACTTCATCCCCAGAACAATCCCGTGCCACAGGTGATAGGATTATCTCCATTTTCCAGATCTGGAAATTGAGGCTCAGGGAAGTCAAGCAAACTGCAAAGGTCCCCAAGGTCATAAAATTAACATGCAATCATCTTTTGTTTGTTTGTCTGTTTGTTTTCTCTGAACACCAATTCCCTGAAGAAACAAACACACTTTGGGAACTGCGGCTCTGGGCCGGTGGGTATTCTTAACCCAAAGCCACTCACTCCTAATTCTCTGTGCAGATGACTCATCCCAAATAGGAGGTAGCACTTTTTGTTTTTTCTTCATTCTCTTTTTTTTCTTTCATTCTTTTTCTTTTTGGGGGGATGGGTGGAGAGGGGATGGACATTAGGAAGGTCATATTGCAAGAAAGATACAAACTAATGCCCTAAATCCTCAAGAGAGGATGTAAATATCAACTTAAATGTCCTCTTCTCTAGTAGCATGCTCTAGGTTTAGACTACTGACGAATTTTATAGAGGCCCACCACTTTGGATGCACCCCAATTCAGCAATTAGAATAATAAGATACATTAAATGGGCCCAAGCTTGCATTTTTCTACCAAACCGAACACATAAAAATAATTGCCCCTGCTGGAAATGACCAGACTCTACATTCAAAGAGGAAAATTAATGAATCTGCTCTTTATGGGCAAAGAATAGGAAGTCCAAGGAAGACTACCCACATCCACACTTTAATTTGCAGCCAAGTAATTAGATAACAATAAAATGTGTCCTAAGTCACTACTCCAGAGCCCCTCTGAAGCTATCAGCTCACAAATGACTCTGTAATTATTGTAGGAGAGAGGTTGAATGTTTGTGTATGTGCTAATAGTACAATTGAAAATAAGCCCCTGCTCACAAAGAACTGCGAACAACTCAGAATAGCCTATAGAATTCCTATGATGAAGAGTAATATAAAGAAAAATGTAGTTTTCACAAAATTGTCACTATCAGAGAGCAGCTGCTCTGCAAATGGTAAAACCTGGGACTGCAGATCACTCGGCTTTTAATCTCCGTCATGTTATTTGTTCAGAATCTATCAAAACAACGCTTTGTTTTGTGCTATACAAGATTAGCTTCTTGAAGCTTTAAAAAGAATATGAAAACTTGGATGTCAGACATCTCATCAAATGCAGAATTTTACTTTCAGACAACAGGTTACCTTTTCAAATTGGAGCCTGATATTCTTATTAAGGAACTGTAGTCTTACATTTAAAATCTGAAGTAATAAATGTATACTATAGAATAAGAATAAATTATATATTTTTCTACAAGTATTTTCGCAGTAATTATATAGAATTAAATGTGCTTACTGTTGGCATAATTGTGATTTTTAGAAAGAAAATTGAGTCAAATTGTAGGCTGACATTTAAAAATATGTATTATATACAAATTTCATGTAGAATAACATGTATTTTTCTATTTATTGAACTATGGTCTTTTGTATTTGGGGCAGGAAATGTATTCTTGTATCATCCAAAAAATACCGTGCATATTGTCAGTTTTGTAGATATAATAACTACCAAGCACATTTATGCCACAGTTTCATTTATACTCCACATTTTTGGCTTCCTAAGATTTATCATCTATCCACTTTAACTTATGTTTTAAAACCTTGACTACATGAATGTTTTATTTTATTTTTTGGGGAACTCAAGAAGTTTTGGTTTTTAATTGTTTTCTTAATTCTTTATAGAGTGTGTACACACATGTGAGAGAGAGAAAGAGAGAGAAAAATGAGCACCTCAGGCCCTGATCCCCTTTCTGCAGTCCTCCAGCTCATTGGATCTTGGACACTCGTGTGCATGCCTGGCATGATTCAGGCTGACTGGACCAAGGACTGGAACCATGGCCATGTGAACTCTGGGTTCTCTTGAGTTGCATTTTACCACTGCACTGTGGAGCCAGCCCAGGAAGTTTTAAATGGCTAATTCCATTTGTGGATTACTAATTATCTTGGCTTCTCTTTTTACTCTCTTGTTTAATCCTCTTTCTTCCATCCTATCTCCTACTCTTATCTCACGTGGTCTTACATTTTCATGAAAACATGAATTTCGGCTTCTGTGGTTCTTGTTCTCATTGACCCTTTTGCCTAACTATCAATTACAAAGGGTGGTCTCTTGTGTTTATACCATGAAAGTATGGTTGTCCTGTCCCTGAACAGATTCCTGAAAAGTATGAAATAACAAGACAGAAAAATTTTAAGTATTAATTAAAGGTCAGGAGGACAACATTTGAAGTGAATTTTTAGAAGGCCCTATAAATATTTATATTAACTAAAAAGGCAAAACAGACTTTACATACAATTAGGAATAGTTTTGTACAATCAATATCCAATGCCATCCATTGTTGGATTTAATCCTTTATTCTTCTAATAAAATATTATGCAAAAAGGTATTTTTGCCTGGCTGCTGCAGTGTAGACTTAGGTACATACCCACATATATATATTTTTAAAAACTTGATATAAACAGGAACTTTTTATTTTTTAACTGAGGAAAAAAAATGGATAAAATCCAGGCATGTATATACATCATTGATCTCTGGGATATAATTTTACATGCCCCCTAGACTGGTAGAAAGTTAGTGGGGTTAGTACTAGACCTGCTAAGTGAGCATTAACAGATGCCTAGAGTAGAAGAGATTTAAAAAAAAAAAAAAAAAAAGGCAACTTCAAT
>NW_006160160.1:2335642-2339153 GCF_000334495.1 Tupaia belangeri chinensis
CTTCAATCTGTCTATGTGGATTATAAAAGAAGGGCTTCAAAGGATCTTAGATGGCTCTGCAATCTTACAGCTGTTGATGCAAAAAGACCTTGGAAAAAAGCTGGTGGGAGTACTAACTAACTTAAAATGCATCAGTGTCCGCATCGGGACCTTGGAAGGCACTGGATATCCTCTCCTCTAAGCACTAGGCTTCCTGGGATTTGGGCCTTTGATAAATGTCCATTTTGTAAGGACTCAGGTACAGTCTAAAGCATATTGGAAAGTTACAGCAAGAAACGAGCTTCAATTCTGAAAAGATGGCACTGAACCCATGAGTTAGTGGTAATTAAAAGTAGTCCTGGACCCTGTCTTCCATGGGAATTTTATGAAAAGCATTCCAAGAGAGTCAATCACCCTTTTGATCCAACCTAACTACATACTGTGGAACAGGGGTGTTGATGAGAAAGAGGAAACCCTAAACCAGGACCTCAAAGCCAAGGACTCGAGAAATGTTTAGGTTGAGGGCCTGTAACTAGGCTGCTGACCTAGCAAATGATTTATCATATATGATACTAGTTCTGAAAGCTTAGGGACTAGATCCTACCAAGATGTTGAAGTCAGGAAGAAACCTATAATAAAAGCTAATACTTATTGAGGAATACTAAGCATTGGATACATATTAATTTGTTTAAGTTGTTGAATCCTCTCAACAAACCTCTCATCCCATTTAACCTGCAAGGCATTTGATACATTCAATTACACAACTAGTACACAAAGGAACTAGCTTTCAGCAGCTGTTCAGCTCCAGTGCCCAGGGCTTTAATCAGTATGCTGTACTTCTCTAGCTTTTGCCGGAAAAAAATAAATATTTGATAGAAAATCTAGATAGTGTGTCAGCACATCAAAATTTTGGATTTTCACTGCCAATTTGAATAGGGGATCAATGCTGGGTCTTCCATGATATCCTTCAGATCCTCTTTACCTTTTTAAGATAAAAATGGGGGTCAGGTGATGGTGCAGCAGTGACACACTGCACCTATACAGGAAAGGTCCTGGTTTGCGCCCCAGGACCACACTGAGGGCACACACATGTGCCCATGATCCGGGCCGGCTGAGATTGGGGGTGGATAATGGTGTGGAGATCCCGTCGGGGTGCTGTTCTCTCTGTCTCTTTTTCACAGAAGCAATAAATGAATAAACCTTTTTGTAAAAAATGGGTCCTGATAGTGGTCCAGTAGTAAAACATGACACTCTGTGGAAGGTTCCAGGTTCATGTCTGGAGACTCCAGGCATGCAAGTGCCCCTGATCTGGGCTGGTTGAAGCTCAGGGTAGATTGCAGTGTTGAAACCCTGTTGGAGGTATTGCCTCTCTGTGTCTGTCTTGCTCATGGAAGAAATAAATAAATAAAAACTGTAAGACAAAATGCATTCTGAGAGATTTGTGGTGCTTGTGGCAAACTAACATACACATTTGCAATTCCTTCTGATTTGATATCTCAGTTGTAAGCTTGCTAGTCCTGTGCCTGAACTTAGCATTCAAGATGCATAAATGCAGAGTAGCCTATATACTGACCAGAAAAAAGGAGACGTTCTAGCTGAAGCTCTGGTGTAAAGGAATAATGATATTGACAGAATTGAAAGTAGCTGGCCAAACCCTAACAAGCTCGGAACTAAAAAGGGACAATTAAAAGCAAAAGCAAAGAGGTCATGGACTTAGAGGGCCTATGGGAATTCTGTTATCTATTCTGATTTTTATTTATTAACTGGCATTTTTAGGGTTGGAGAGGTATTGTTGAAGGGTCAGATGTAGGTAACTCTGGGGAATGAACAAATAGTGAAATAACTGGGAGGCATTTTAGATATTTGGGATATTTTGAGAATTATTTCCTCAAGGGTTCTCTCCAAATCACATACATATGTAACTGAGCTAACTCTATGAAAACGTGCTAGCAGCACCGCTGAGCCTCCACTCAGTTACACAACCTACGGTTTGGTTCATCTTGCCAAGGTTTTTTGTCATGGAATATTTTTCCCTCTATGCCATTTGCATCACCTCCACTCACTGTTCATGAATTTCAATTGCTATTTTTTTTCCTGTTTATCTCCAAAAAGTAATGAACAATAGCTAACATACTAAAGACATAATTTAGTGTAGCAGCATATATTGGAATTTGGTTTTAAGAGAGAGATTTTTGGGAACCAGCAGTTAGTGTAATGGCTATATCGCTGGAATCCCATGTAGTCGACCGCAGTTCACGTCCCGGACCTGGTGGCTTAAACCTCACGCCAAGCCTGTGTGTGTGCGTGCCCAAGATCCTGAGAGGAGAATGGAGGAGAAGGGATTGAAGTGTGGCCATCCTCCCTGGGGGGTGATTTCTCAATTTCTGTCTCTATGTCTCTCTCTGTCTGTCTGGCGAGCACATGCGCCCTATAGCGAAAACCTCCCCCCAAAGTGAAAAAATAAATAAATAAATAAATTTTTAAAAAAGAGAGAGATTTTTGCTATAGGGCACATGTGCTTGCCAGAGAGACAAAGGGACAGAAAGTGAGAAATTGTCCCACCCCCACCCCTAGAAGGATGGCCACACCATAATCCCTTCTCTTCCATTCTCCTCTTGGGATTTTGGGCACGCATGCACACATGCCTGACATGAGTTTTAAGCTGCTCTGTCCAAGACTAGAACTGTTGTCGACTACATGAAAGTCCAGAGACATAACTATTACACCATCTGCTCATTCCCATATACTGGAATTTTACATAAGAGAACTCTACCGTGGGGAAGGTGACAAATCTTCCTGTGACAAATCTCCTTTCCATTTAATTCCATGTTTAAGCCGCCCTAAATTCTGTTGTCTGATTCCACCTAAACTGCCCTAACCAATATGCATAAGCACTGCAGGATTTCTACAAAAACACTGACACATGAGGTCTTCGATGCCATGCACATTGCTTTTTTATGAGACCCATTTACTGGGTCCTTGCAGTGAGTCACTATGTAAGTTCAGTTAAGGTGGAGATAGAAGCAGACTGTCGTAGACAATGTTATTAGTGAGCACATTATCAATCACTTCATCCTCTTCATCCCTATTCTGAGATTTTTCACTTTTTTTTTTAGGTTTTTGCCTAAAAAATCATGTGTGTACTCACTAAAGAGAGACAGAAAAAGATAAGGAAAGTAAGAAATCACCCCCCTGGGGAGTATGCTCACACTGCAATCTCTTTTCTTCAACTCTCTTTCTGGGATTTTGGGCACACAAGCAAAGGCACCAGATGTGATTTTCAGGCCCCCAGGTCTGGAACTCCAACCACAGTAGGCCTGTGGGAGTCCAGCGTTTAACCACTACACCACTTGCTGGTCCTGGTTTGTCACTCTTTATCCCTCAGTTCTTCATACCTCTTTTGCTATTTTGTCATTATTTCACATTATATCATTTTGTTTTTCTTTTCCCATTACATCTTGTAATGAATCTACTCAAGATCCTTGTCATGCCTGCCCACCTACTTGATATTTTGAGGTGACCTGCTTCACAC
>NW_006160160.1:2339302-2349228 GCF_000334495.1 Tupaia belangeri chinensis
AGCAGGTAATGTACCATAGTAGATTTAGTAAACCTGCATTTTACTGCTTATACATGTCCCTGGAGAGCAGAGATCTATCACCCAATTGAATCTTGGCTAAATATTTGGATTGTTATATTGTTTGAAAGTACAAATATAAGTAAAAAGGGCTTCATAACTTTTGAGTCACTTTGTTGAAAAGTACTCACCTTTAAGACTTAATTCTCTTCATCAGTGAAGCAACCTTGATAGGTTGTAAATAGGAACTGGAAAGATATCATGAGCTATCCTCAACTATTTTTAGAACAATTGGACAGTACAAGGAAGGTGGAAACGTAGATGCCATAAAAACAAAATTGTGTCTGGGCACAATAGACAAATGCTTTTCTTTTTTTTATGCACTAGGTTAAAGTGATTTTTATATTTAGGCTTCATTTCCCTAGCAGAGAGGGCCTGTGTGACATACAACCAAGCCGTCAATTTCCTTTTACAGAAGTCACTGGGCAGGAACGTGCAACCCTGACTAATTTAGTTTCTTTTTTGCTCCAAGCTAAACATTTTAAAACAAAGCAGCTTAAGTGCACAAATGGAGTATTCCTCCGGTACTATCAGATAGGCAGAAAATTTAATAAAATAAACCCATATCCATTTTGAAGAGATACCAGGTAAGTGGGTACTTTGCAGGTTGTGAGCAGTGTTTTTATTCATGGTATCTTGAGGAAATCTATGGAGAATAATCTAGTTTCCAAAATAAGTCAACCTCCATTATTTGAAAAATATTTATTAGGATGTAGAATTTAAAAAATGGTATTATTAGAAAGAACTTGTTTGAAATGATAAGATGCTAGGCCCGGCTGCAGTGTATATGGATGCAGCTGGTTGCAGGCTAGGAGAGGCCCCGGTTTGATGCCTAGGCCATCCTCAAAAGCTGGACATGGTGGTGTGCACATGTAGTTCCAGCTGCTTAGGAGGCCGACGCTGGAGGGTCCCGACATAGCAAGATCCTGTTTTTAAAAATATCCCATGTAGATGTGTACACACACACACACATCCCTCAAAAAGAAAAAGAAAGAAACTAAAAAAACTCACAGGATGCTAATTTTCATGTGGAATACTGGCCTGACTTCATGTGGAGTTGGGTCATTTGAGAAGCCAAAATGAATATTGTTTTGTAAAGGGTTAATTACCCTTTTTCAAAAACATTAGATTATTAATATAAGCTTTGGGAATTCTCATGTTATGCAGATGTGCATTTCTCAAACATAAACAAACAAGCAAACAAACAAACAAATTATAAATAGCTACATTTGGTTTCTGTCTTAAAGAATCCTATATGACTATGAAACAGCTGACCCACAGATGATTTTGAGCAGAAACGCAAAGCTCCACAGGTTAAATTCAAGGTAGTGGGAGTGAACAAAAAATAATAGTAATCGGGATCATTGAAAAATTTTGCTTTTCACTAAAGCATTTTGTACTAAAGTAGAACAAAACCATAGGAGCTTGAGATAAGCATAACCCTGAAATAGATTTGCTCCAAGAAGATTTTAGAAAAGGGATAAAATCTATTCTTAAAGACACAAAAAAGGACAGGACATCTATTAAACGAGAGAAGTCCTGGATAAAATAAAAACAAAATGAAATCTGCAATAGAACAAATAAAATCGTTGTTGGAGGCAGCTAAGAACTGGTTATTTTGGGAAGCTGTGCATGAGAGTGAGAAAGTTGGAGTCAGGAATGCTTGGATAAAAACTGATTTATTTATTCTCTATGTGATCATGAGAAAATCACTCAACCTTTTCGAGTATGCGTCAGTATATAAAATGAGGTAAATGATATGTTCTGGGCTGGTCAAAAAATCCCATTGTAAGGGCCAGTCATAGTTAAGATGGCTCAATCCTACATGGCCACTGCACTGTTCAAGTCTCAGACCGATGGCTTGAAAAACACACCAGGTGCTTGTGTGTGCGTGTCGAAATTCCAAGAGAAGAATAAAGGAGAATGAATTGTAGTGTGGCCATCCCCCTTGGGGTGCACTTTCTCACCCTCTTACTTTCCAATGAGTGCATGCACCCTAAGGCAAATTAAAAAAAAATGAAATGAAAAAAAAAACTGGATAAAAGTGTAAGTGATTTTATAAATTTAGAATCTGAAAAGATCATTACATTTCAAGGGCTAGAAAAAGAAAAATCAGAGACATTTTTCTCCTCCTGGATCAATCAAGGCTATGTGTGAAGCAATCTCATCTATAAACAGTCAGAAGGAATGATTCAAGGTGATCTTTGTGTGGAAAATCATGAAAATGAAATCCCCAGAACTGAGTGAAAAGATATCTCAGAATGCTAGATAGGAAGATTAATTTTTGGATCAAGATGACACCATTGAAAACACTTATAATCAGTGCTGATACAGAGTAAGTTTAAGAGGAAAAAGAATATATACAGAAAATTATTATTCAAAAGGATTTTTAAAAATCCTGGACCCTGGCATTCCAGAAAGGTAATGACCTGACTGTAGCACTCCCCTTCTCCAGTACCAATTCTAATAATCTGCCCCACTTGAGATACGTGGCTGCTGGTGTCAACAGGCAAGCAAATGCAAGGGAAGCCTTGTGCTCACTGTGCACGCCACATGAAAGAAATGGAACGGGCTGCCCCTGGAGACCAGCATCAGTAAACCCCAGGGAGCAAATCATAGCCAGGGCTGTCTATGAATGCCAGGTGGAAAGGTCAACAGCAACCCAGAGTGTGCATGTAGAGAATCTCTCTGATCGGGAGGAGACCAAGAAGGAGCTAAAATTGAGTTCTCACCGTCCTGGATCCCAGAAGATCTTAAAGACACCAGAAAGTAGGGAGGCTTCCTCTAAGTGTCTTGGATGGGAGACTAATAATCTGCCTGCTTCTGCACAAGTAGACCTGGGCTGGTGCAGTTTTGCTTCCCATAGCTTGTGCAAGTCCCAGTGGGCTGGCAAAGAAAAATAGTAGCACATTACAAAGGACCCAGCACCAACAACCAGACAGAGAAATACCAGACAGGACAGAGTACTCCACAGTTAAGGAGACTCAGAAGTACACAGAAAATTTCCTGGAGTTAACCCCCTACCACACACACATATGCACACGTACACAGGAGCACATACACAATTTTTCAACTAAATATTTTAGTTGAAGAAAGAAAGGAGAAGTTAAGATTTTTGGTACTTGAATTAGAAGATGGATGATCAGTACAAAAAATAACTCAATTAACAATTTAAAAATATAAAATGGTGGTGTATTAATTTCCTATTGCTACTGCAAACCTAGTAGCTTAAGACCAAACTTTTTTTTTTTAAGAAAGGTTTTTGCTATAGGGCATGTGCACTTCCCAGAAAGGCAGAGAGAGACAGAGAAACAGAAAATGAAGAATCACCCACCAAGGGAGAGAGCCATGTGCAGTCCCTCTCTTCCATTCTCCTCTTGGGATCTTGGGCAGACTTGCACATGTGCCCAGTTTGAGTTTTAAGCTGCCAGTTCCAAGACTCAAACCATAGTTGACTACATGGGAGTCTAGCAACATAACCATTATGCCATCTGCTATCCCAAGAGCACACAATTTTATCATCTTACAGTTATGGAGAGCTGAAGTCTAAAGTTAGTCTGCAGGGCTGTGTTTCTTCTGGAGGCTCTAAGGGACTTTATAGAGGCCACCTGCCCTTCTTAGCTCACCTTCAAAGCCAGCAGTGCAGTGTCCTCTCTCCACTTCACCATCCTGCTTTCTTGGTAAAGGGGGAGATTCCCATAAATTGCTCTTTGTGATTACATCAGCCCACTCAGACAATACAGGATAATCTCCCCATCTCAAAATCCTTAACTGGAGGCCAGCAGGTGGCATAGAGGTGGGTGATCATGGTTTGAGTTCTGGACCCAGCTGCTTGAAAGTTATGCCAGGTGCATGTGTGTGTGTGCTCAAAATCCCAAGCAGAAAACAGGATGAGGGATTGTGATATGATCATCCCCCAGGGAGTGATTTCTCACTTTCCCTCTCTCTGTCTCTTTCTGTTAAGTGCATGTGCCTTATGGCAAAAACCTCGGGGGAAAAATCCTTAACTATGTCTGCAAGGTAACATAGTCACAGGTTCTGGGTATTAGGACATGGATATCTTGTGAGGGGGAGGGTGAAGAGCAGATATTCAGTCCACCACAGTGGAATAAGAGAGTCGGATGAGTCAGGAGATACGGCATGAACGTCAAGTTTCCACTAGGAATAAAAAGAACACGTGGAGGATAAGACATTGTTTAAACATGTAATAACAAAATAGTTACCTGAATTAAAAAAATATTGAACCTGCAAATTCAAATGACTTGATAATGGGAACAGACACACCTACAAATATTCTGGTATCATTTTTTAACTATTTGGACCAAGAAAAAATAATCAAACCTTTAAATAAAGTAGTAAGTTACTTAGAAGATTAAAGTCTCATGTTAGCATGGGACATATATATTTATATATATACAGGTACTGTGAGAACACAGGAAATCCATCTAGACTCTGTCCGCATCTTTTCTGTCAGCAGTGTTGAGAGAAACCAGTGTTAAACTGGGTGCTAAACAGACTAAGGGAGTTGAGTATTGCAATCCAAATCCTATCTCCAGCCAAAAATGATCTGCCAGAGAGCCTGGAAGGTATTTGTATATATATAAGTATGTGGAAAGCAGATCAGATACTCTAAAAAATACTCTAGAAAGGACACTGCTCAAACTGAAAAATGATGCGAAACAGAGACATCGAAGTGGGCTCTATGTGAAAGAAAAGATCAATAGAGAAGATAGATGAGTCAGAACAGATTTATCTCTAAAACTCTGTGATAAAGTGTTGTGTAAATATATTAAATGTTACTCTATTATAATTGTGAGTTAATATTTAATATTTATTTTTAATAGTAGCATTATTAATGTTAATATTCTTAAAATGTAAAACAAGCAACCAAAGCAGTTTCTGCAAATGTAATGAAAATACTAATATTGATCTACTCTGAAAAATAACTATTAGCAATGTAGCAAAATCTAAGAACTGATATGGTGGGAAGAGGATAAGGAAAGACATTTCCCAAATGTCTCATGGAGTTGAGAGTGATGTAGGTACTCTGTCTACAAAATTAGGTAGACAGAAATTAAATTTTATAACTTAGAAATTAAGATATTGTAAAGATGTTATCTAAAAGATTTGAGGGCAGCGGTAAACAGAACATCTGAGCAGACAAAATAATTGGCAGTTATTTGTTTTTGTTTTTAAAATTTTGCCAGAAGGTGTGTATGCTTGCTGGAGAGAGATAGAGACAGATGGAAAGTGAGAAAGCATTCCCCTGTGGAAGATGGTCACTCCACAATCCCTTCTCCATTTCTCCTTTCTGGATTTGCAGCACACATGCACATGTGCTCAGCCTGTATTTCAAGCCACCAGATCCAGACTTGAACTGAGAAGTTGACCATCTAGAATCCAGCTACCTTAACCACCATGTCACCAGTTGACCCAGCAATGTATTTTTTTAATTAATAATTTATTCTTTATTTCTAAAATTGTATGCATTTAATCACTATACATCACTGCAACTTATAAAGTGAATTTACCCAACATGAATACACTTCACACCAGTCTAGTTGAAGGTACCATACATGTTGTCATCAACAGATAATCATCCATTTCTGTGTCCCATAAATGTCTTGCCTCTCTATTTTCTCCTTGATTTTTTCCCTCTCACTCTCCTCCTTCTCCCACCCTCTTCCTACACTGTCTCCAGTATCCATAACCATTTTGAATGTTTCTAATCCTCTGATCTTTTAGTTTCCACCACAGAGCGCAGAGTCAGTATTAATTTGAGACATACAATGTCTTATTTCAGAGTCTGGCTTGCTTCACTCAGTAAATCTTCCATATTCATCCACTTTCTATCAAATGCCAGGGTCTTGTTTTTTATGGCTGAGTAGTATTCCATAGAGTATACGTACCATACTTTTTCAATCCATTCAACTGTTCGTGAATATTTGGGTTGGTTCCATGTCTTAACAATTGTAAATAATGCCACAATAAACATAGATGTGCAAACAGTTTTCCAACTGAGTGTTTTCCTATTTTTTGGGTAGATACTCAGTAATGGAATTACTGAGTTATATGGTAGTTTTATTTGTAGAACTTTGAGGAACGTCCATATGCTTCTCCATAGTGGCTGGACCAATTTACATCCGCATCAATAGTGTGGGAGAGTTCTCCTTATTTCAACACAGCCTCACCAGCACCTGCTTTTTTTTTTTTTTATCTTAGCCATTCTGACTGGGGTTAAGTGGTATCTCATTGTGATTTTGATCTGCATCTCCCTTATGATAAGGGATGTTGAGCATTTTTTCATATGCTTTTTGACTATTTGTAGGTCTTTCTTAGAGAATTGTTCAGCTCACTTTCTCATCTTTTAATTGGGTTGACCATTTTGGGGGGAAGGGAACCACTTGAGTATCCTGTGTATTCTGGTTATCAGTCCCTTATCTGAGGCATAGTTTACAAAAATATTCTCTCATTTTGAGAGGTATTGATTCACAGTAATTACCGTGTCTTTTGCTGTTCAGAAACTTCTTAATCTGATGTAATCTCACTTGTCTATTTTTGGGATTATTACTTGTGCTTTAGTGTCTTATTTAAGAAGTCTTTGCCTACTCTGGTGTCTCCCAGAGCTCTCCAGAGTTTTCCACCAGTAGTTTTATATTTTGAGGTCTTATGTCTAGATCCTTGATGCACTTTGAATTGATTTTTGTTAATGGTGAGATATAGGGATCCAGACTCATCTTTTTTGCAGGTGTACACCCAGTTTTTCCAGCACTATTTGCTAAAGAGGCTTTGTTTTTCCCACTGGATTGACTGGAATCCTTTGTCAAAAATCAGTTAGCTGTATGTTTTGGTATTTATTTATAGGGTCTCTATTCTGTTCCATTGGTCCACATGTCTATTTTTGTGCCAATACCATGCTATTTTGATTGTCACAACTTTGTAACATATTTTGGGGTCAGGGAATGAGATATGTCCTACTCCACTCTTCTTGTGCAGGATTGCTTTGGTAATAGAGGGTCTTTAATGAATCCAGACCAATTCTATGGTTATCTTTTCTAAGTCTGTGAAGAATGTCTCTGATAACTTGATTAGAATTGCATTAAATACGTAGATTAATTTGGGAAGAATTGCCATTTTGATTATATTAATTCCAGAAACATGGAGTGTCTTTCCACATTATTGTGTCATCTTCCATTTCTTTCTAAAGATTTTCATAGTTTTCCTTGTAGAGGTCTTTGACTTCTTTGGTTAGATTTATTCCTAGGTATCTTATATTTTTTGTGGTTATGATAAATGGGATTACTTTCTTCAGTTCTACTTCAGTCTGTCTGTTGTTCATATATAGAAATACTATAGATTTTTATATGTTGATTTTTGTATCCTGCTACTTTACTATATTCATTTATCACTTCCAGGAGTTTCTTCATGGAAACTTTTTGGTCTTCTATGTATACAGTCCTGTCATCTGCAAATAGATTTTACCTCTTCTTTCCCCTTTACTTCATTCTCTTTTCTGATTGCATTGGCTAGGGTTTCTTGCACTGTACTGAAAAGGAGTGAAGAAAGTGGGAAGCCTTTTCTTGTACCAATTTTCAGTATGATGTTGCTATGGGTTTTTCATAGATGGCTTTTATTGTGTTGAGAAATGACCCTTCCATGCCAAGTTTGCTGAGATCCTTAATCAGGAAGGGATGTTGTATTTTATCAAACACTTTTTCTACATCGAATGATATGATCATATGGTTTTTATCTTTCTTCCTGCTAACATGGTGTATTACCTTTTTTGTTTTGCTTATGTTGAACCACCCTTGCATCCCTAAAATAAAGCATACCCAGTTGTGATGTATAATCTTTTTTATATGTTGTTGATATGATTTGCTAGTATCTTGTTGAGAATTTTTGTATCTATATTCATATATTCATCAGAGATATTGGTCTCTTGTTTTCCTTTTTTTTTATTATTATTATAAATTTTCTTTTCTTTTCTCATCACAACACACATATGAATTTTCCATCCAAAATACACTGTGCATTGGCTCAATCAAGCACATCAACATATATGTTCTCAGCAAATGATTTCCCAATTTTTGTGTCCTGCATACCTTGCCTTTTGTTTTGCCATCCTAGGTTCCCCATCCCCACCCTCTGCCATGTCCCATCTTCCTCCTCCATTGTCCCTGACATTCATGATTGCCCTCAATGGCTTCCGCCCCCCCCCATTCAATTGTTCTACCAATGAACTCAATTAGTCTAAGTATATCCACTAGCTAGCACAGCTGACATATCCTTACACATGTATCCAAATCTGATCCTAGGCATAAACCCCAGGGAGTAGAATGAACATATTATAAAGTAGACCCCAGTTGTGTCCATACAACTCTCTTCAGTCATCAAATGTGCATTTTTTTTTCCTCCTGCTTATTACTTTTTTTATATTAAATTATATTGCCTAACACTCATTCCCTGAGTATCATCACAACACACCAAGTGTAGTTTCCCATCTAGGATAAACTACATAGTGTCTTAATCAAGCATGTCGTCACCAATACTGTTCCATTTCTACTTTCATACATATAAATATGTTTTTTATCCTATGTTTGACCCTCAGCCCTTTCCCCCTCTCCCAATTACTCTATCTCTGCTATAGACAGCTATCCTCCAGAGGGGTCATTGAAAATGCGATACCTGCGAGTAGAGGGAGAGGGGTCACGAGTCCAAAGTTTTTAACAATAGGGAAAATAGATTCCATTCAAGGTTGGATCAAGTGTGGGTCTCGTGCAGTTCCGCAACTGTAGGTGAGTCTCCATGGAATACAGTTTCAGGAAAGCAGTTCTGGTAAGCAGAGTTGACCATCAGTTGATGTGGCACAGCGGCCATCTTGTGGTTAGCAGGAGTGGTGTTGTGGAGGTCTGCAGCGTGACTTATCCTCGGGTGTCTGGCTTCCCTAAGAATGGCAGGGTAGTTCCTGTTCTTGCCTGAGGTAATGCAGGGCTGGTATCCATCATCTTCTCACTGTCCATAGGTAGATAAAATCCTTCTCTATAGTGTATTTCTCAGTTGGTTTAAGGCAGTTAAAGGTTCTTTCTGTTGCTTATAGTTGCAAATTCTTATTCCTTCTCTTCAGCTTCAGCTTGCTGGCCCAGAGGCCGCCCGCCTCCTGCCGCCGCCGGCTTAGCAGGGCTCTGGGGGGGGGGCACGCAGAGTACTATAGAATGCGGATAGTCGGCGTATATTGAGTGGATATGTACAATATCTTTCTTTCATAGCCTGGCTATTTCACTCAGCAATAGATCCTCCATACCAGCATGTTATCATCAACAATATTCCCTTTCTACTTTCATACCATGTATACATACATATATGTTTTTTATCCTATCTTTGACCCTCTGCCCCTTCCCCCTCTCCCATCACACCATCTCTGCTATATACAGTCATCTTCCAGGGGTACCATTGAAAATATGATACCTGTAAGCAAAGGGGGAAGGGCCACAAGTTTAGTTTTCACCAATAGGGATCGTAGATTCCATTTCATGGTAGATCAAGGGTGGGTCTCGTGCGGATCCGCCACTGTTGGAATGGTGCCGTGGGGCTCTAGAGCGTGAGCTATCCTCGGGTACCAGGCTTCCTCAAGAATGGTAGAATAGTTCTTGTTCTTCCCTGAGGCAATGCAGGGCTGGCAACCATCATCCTCTCACCGTCCATAGGCCGAGGCATTCTCCGGTATCTGGCTTCCTCAGGAATGGCAGAGTAGTTCCTGTTCTTCCCCGAGGCAATGCAGGGCCGGCAACCATCATCTTCCCAAGTTGCAAGTTCCCAAACCTTGTTCTCCGCTTCAGCTTGCTGATCCAAAGGCCACACGCCGGCCCTGG
>NW_006160160.1:2349304-2357454 GCF_000334495.1 Tupaia belangeri chinensis
CATGAGCCCCCGCGCCCGGCGCGGCTTCCGCCGGGCGCCCCGTGCGGCTTCCCTTGTTTTCCTTTTTTGAGATATCCTTATCTGTTTGGGGGATGAGGGTGATAGGGGCTTTATAAAATGAATTTGGAGAGTTATTTCCTTTTCGATCTTTAGAAATACTTTGAATAGAATGGGGCTTAACTCTTACTTAAAAGTTTTTGGGGACCAGCAGTTGGCGTAACGGCTCTGTCGATGGACTTTCATGTAGCTGACCGCTGTTCGAGTCCTGAATCCGGTGGCTTAAACTCATGCCGGGCACATGTTGTGTGTGCCCAAGATTCCAAGAGGAGAATGGAGAAGGTACTGTGGCATGGCCATCCCCCGTGGGGGGTGATTTTTAGCTTTCTGTCTCTCTGTCTTTCTGGCGAGTGCACACTCCGTGTAACAAAAAAAAAAAAAAAAGTTTTTGTAGAATTCGGAAGGGAAGCCATCAGGACCTGGCTTGGCCTTTTCTTTGTTGGGAAGTCTTTTATTACTGATTTAATCTCATTGCTTTGAGTCTATTCAGGCTATCTATGTCCTCTTGATCCAATCTTGGTAGAATATATGTGTCTAGGAATTTGTTAATCTCCAGGTTTTCTTTTCTTTTCCTCCTTCTTTCTATTTCTTTCTTTCCATCTTCCTTTTTCTTTCTTTCTTTCCCCTTATTTTTAAGAGAGATTTTGCTATAGAACTTATGTGCTCACTGGAGAGATAGAGAGAGAGAAAGTGATAAATAACCCCACAGTGGATATGGCCACACTTCAATCCCTTCTCTTCCATTCTCCTCTTAGATTCTTGGGCATACACACGCATGTGCCCAACATGAATTTTAAGTCTCTGGGTCCAGGACTTGAATCGTGGTTGATTATGTGAGAATCCAGTGACATAACCATTATACCATCTGCTGGTCCTGAGGTTTTCTTGTTTGTTGGCATATAGTCACTCATAGTATTCCCTAATGATGTTTTGTATTTCTATTATCACTGTTGTAATGTTGCCTGTTTCATTGTGAATTTAATTTATCTTGTTCCTTTCTCTCTTCTTCTTAATTATTCTAGCTAATGGTGTGTTGATTTTGTTTGTCTTTTCAAAGAACCAGCTTCTGGTTAAACTTATTTTCTGTATAATTTGTTTATTTTCTATTTCATTTATTTCTGCTTGAATCTTTGTTATTTCTTTCCTCTTGGAATTTTTTGGATTTTTTGTTGTTTTTTTAATTGCCTGAGACATGATGTCAGATTGTCTATTTGCCACCTCTCCATCTTTTTCTTATGTGCACTAATTGCTATAAACTTCCCTCTTATAACTGCTTTTGCTGTGTCTCACAGATTATGGAAACTCATTGTTCATTAACATTAGTTTCCATAAATCTTTTGATTTCAGTCTTAATTTCTTAAGTAGTGTGAAGTCATTTAGGAGTAGGTTGTTTAGTTTCCATATGTTTCTGTATTTTCAAGGTTTTTCTCTGAAGTTAATAACAAGTTAATTCCATCATGATTGGAGAAGATGCTGGATATAGTTGCTATGCCTTTGAATCTGTAAAGACTTGTTTTGTGCCTTACCATATTGTCAGTCTTCAAAAAACTTCCATGCTGGGGTGAGAAAAATGTGTATTTTGTGGGGTTTTGGGTGAAAGGTTCTATAATCATTTGTCAAGTCCATTTGATTAATGGAATCATTTAGCTCACATATCTCTCTGTATGCTTTTTATCTAGATGATCTGTCCAAAGCAGATAGTGGGGTGTTAAGATCCCCAACAATTAGTGTGTTGCAGTCAATGCCTCCTTTTAGATCTAACATTCTTTCTTGCACATATTTGAGTTCTCCTGGGTTGGGTTCATAGATACTTGTAGCCTCCTTGTAGATCTAACATTCTTTCCTGCACATATTTGGGTTCTCCTGGGTTGGGTTCATAGATACTTGTAAGCGTTATATCTTCTTCATGAATTAGCCCTTTTACTACTATACAATGTCCTTCTTTGTCTCCTTACAGTTTTTGTCTTAAAGGCTATTTTGTCTGAAATCAGTATTGTGACTCCAACCCTTTTTTGGTTTCTGTTTTCATGGACTAATTTTTTCCAGCCCCTCATTTTTATTCTATACATGTCTTTATCCATGAAGTGTGCTTCTTGTAGGCAACAGATAGAGGGTTTCTGCATTTTTTTTCTAAAGAGAGATTTTTGTCTGCCTGCTAGATTCTATCTTCTCCAAAATCTAATGTGCTTTTAATACTTTTGAGCACATGTGCTCACCAGAGAGACAGAGAGACAGAAGCAGGAAATCACCCCCACCCCCAGGATGATGGCCACGCTGTAATCTCTTCTCCTTTATTCTCCTCTTGGGATTTTGGGCACACATGCACATGCGCCTGACATGAGGTGTTTTTTTTTGTTTGTTTTGTTTTGTTTTTTAAGATGGAAAATTTTTTATTGGTACATTGACATTCACACGCTTTTTCTTTTGTGAATTCTTTGATGTACATTGAAGGCTGACTTATAAATGAAAGATTTTCTATAATCCCTACATTCATAAAGTTTCTCTCCAGTGTGACTTTTCAGATGCTCACTAAACATAGATTTTAAGAGAAAAAAATTCTGTATTCTTCACATTCATAAGGTTTCACTTCTATGGGAGTCCTCTGATGTACAATGAGTCTACCTTCCAGTAGTAAAATGTTGCCTACATTGAGTTTTAAGGCACAGGATCTGGGATTGAATCGTGATCAACTACTTGGGAGTCCAGCGATGTAACCATTATGTCATTTTCTGGTTTTGGTTTCTGCTTTTTTATCCATTCAGACAATCTATGTCTCTTGATTAGCGAATTTCACTCATTAATATTCAGTGTTATTATTGATATTTCTGACTTGTCCTTACCATTATGTTAGTCATTTTCTTGTTTGTTTCTTGTTCTCTTATTTCTGGGTTAAATAAAGTGGAACAATTCAAAGTCAATATAAAGCATCAGTTATATTACTACATACAGACTATCCTTGATTTATGATGATTTGACTTGTGTATATATATATATATATATATTTTTTTTTTTACCTGATCATGGAATAAAAGCAATATGCATTCAACAGAAACCATACTTCAAATTTTAAATTTTAATCTTTTCCTGGACTATTGATATGAAGTATGATATTCTTACAATACTGGGTAGCAGGATAAAACCCTTTTGCTTTTTATTTTCACCACAGTATTTAATAAATTATATGAGACATTCGACACTTTATTATAAAACGGGTTTTGTATTGCATGATTTTGCCCAGTTGCAGGTTAATGTAAGTGTTCTGACCACATTTAAAGGTATGGTAGGCTTAGTAGTTCAGTAAATTAGGTGTATTAAAATCACTTTCAACTTAACAATATTTTCAACTTACCATAGGTTTATCAGGAAGTAACCCTACAATAAGTCAATTACCTCTGTTCTGGCAGCAAACTATCAAAAATTTAAATTAGGGACCAGCAGATGGTATAATGGTTATGTTGCTGGACTCCCACGCCATTGACTATGGTTTAAGTCCCAGACCCTGTGGCTTAAAACTCGCACTGGGTACATGTGCAAGCATGCCCAAAACTCCTAGAGGAGAGTGGAGGAGAAGGGATGGCAGTGTTGCCATCCCCCTGGGGGGTAATTTCTTGCTTCCATTTCTCTGTCTCTCCAGCACACAACTTGTAGAAAAAAAATTCTCTGTTAAAAAATTTTTAATTAAACAAAGAGTATCATTTATAATAGCATTATATATGAACTGTTCAGGGATAAAAGTGACAAAGAAGTACAAGACTTGCTGAGAAAACTATAAAACATTGTTGAAAAAAAATTCAAGACCTGGGACCAGCAGGTAGTGTGGTGGTTAAGGCACTGGACTCCCACATTAATTGACAATGGTTCAAGCCCTGTACCCAGAGACTCGAAACTTACACCAGATGCATGTCCAAAATCTTAAGAGAAGAATGGTGGTGGAGAATGGATTGTGGTATGGCCATGCCCCCCTGGGGGATAATTTCTCATTTTCTCTCTCTCCATCTCTCTCTATCTCTCTGGTGAGTGCCTGTGCCCTATAGCAAAAATCTCTTTCTAAAAAAATTAAAGACCTAAACAAATGGAACTATAAGACTTTCATGAGTTAGAAAACTGTCAATTATCCTCAAATTAATCTATAGATTTAGCACAATCTCATCAAAATCCTAGCAAATGTTTTTGTAGAAATCGACAAGCTGATTCTAAAATGTTTATGGAAGTTCAAAGGACCCAAAGGTTTTAAAATAAGAATAGAAATTGTGGAACTTGTAGTACTTTCCTCAAGGCTTATAAAGTAATCAAAACAGTGTAGTATTGGCAGAAAGACAGAAAAATTGTTCAATTGAAAAAATAAATACATCTAAGCACATATGGACAATTAATTTTATGCAAAGGTGCAAAGGCAATTCAATAGCTGAAGGATAGTCTCTTAAACAAATGATGCCAGAACAATTGACTATACTTATAGGAAATAATGGTCCTAATCCATGGTATGCACCATATACAAAATTAACTTGAAATGGATCACAGCCTGGAATGCAAAAACTGAACTAATGAAATTTTTAGAAGAAAACTTAGGGGAAATCTTCGTAAAAACATATTTAGGCAATAGTTTCTTTGGTATAACACTTAAAGCATAAAATAGCAGTTTTATAAATAAGTTTTTATTAAAATTAATAAATACTTCAACTTTAAAGATACTGATGAGTAAATGGAAAGTCAAGACACAAACTGAGTGAAAATATTTGCCAGTCACATAAAGCATTTGTATGCAGGATACATGAAGAACTCTTACATTGTGGATAAACATGAACAGTCATTTCCATTGCTAGTCATTAGAGAAATTTTCTCTTCCAGAATTTAAGCAGAGATGCAATGACTGGCCACTTTTGTCACCAATAGCTCACAAGAACAGACACTGCTGACAGAGGTGGAGGGTCTGAAACAACCTGAATGTTGAAGGGACAGGATCTCTTGAGCAAGCAAATCAAAATCAGAATACATTTACTATTGTATACAGCATACCTTGTATTATTGTGCATCACTTTATTGTGTATCACAGATAGTGTGCTTTTTTTCACCAACTGGAGGGTATTTTTGGTCAACCCTGCATTAAACAAGTCTATCAGTGCTATTTTTTTTGTCATGTTTTTTTTGCCATAGGGCATAAACCAGAGAGAGACACAGAGAGGAAAGTGAGAAATAACCCACTAAGGGATATCACCGATTTCTCAAGCCATTGAGTCTGGGACTTGAACCATGGTTGGCCATAGGGAGTCCAGTACCCTAACCACCATGCCACTTGCTGGCCCCCTTCAGTGCCATTTTTCCAACAGCATGTGCTTATTTTGTCTCTCTGTGTCACATATTGGCAATTCTCAAACTATTTCATATTTATTGCTATTGTATCTGTTACGGTGATCTGTGATGAGTAATTTTTGTTGTTACCATGGTAGTTGTTTTGAGGTATCACAAATTGGACTCACATAAGACAGAAAACTAAATTGATAAATGTTCTATGTATTTTCACTGCTCTATTGACCGATTATTCCCCCATCTCTCTCCCTCTCCTTGGGCTTTCCTATTCTTTGAGAAACAACAACATTGACATTAAGCCAGGTAATGGCCTCTAAGAGCTCAAGTGAAAGAAGAGTCACACATTCTCACTTTAAATCAAAAGCCTGAGATGATTAGGAGACCATGTCAAAAGCTGAGATTAAGTGAAAGCTAGCTTCCTATGCAAGCAGTTAGCCAAGTTGTGCAAGCAAAGGTAAAAGTTCTTGAAGGAAACTAAAAACGCTACACCAGCAGACATATGAATGATAAGAAAGTGAAACAGCATTATTACCGAAAGGTAGTCTGGATAGAACATCAAGCCAGCCACAACATTTCCTTAATGTTAAAACCTAATCCAGCAGTGCAACAGTGCAACTCTTCAGTTTTATGAAGGCTGGGAGAGGCGAGGAAGCTGCAGGAGAAGTCGGAAGCTAGCAGATCTTAGTTCGTGAGGTTTAAGGAAAGACGCTGTCTCCACAAGAACATGCAAAGTGAAGCAGCAAGTGCTGATGTGGCAGCTGGAGCAAGTTATCCAGAATATCTAGCTAAGATCATTGATAAAGGTGGGCTTCACTAAACAACAGACTTTCAGTTTAGATGAAACAGTCTTATACTGGAAGAAGATGATTTCTAGGAATTTTATAGCTGGAAAGGAGACATCAATGCCAGGCTTTAAAGTTTCAAAGGACAGGCTGATTCTCTTATGAGAGACTAATGCAGAACGGTGACTTTAAATTGAAGCCAATGCTCATTTACCATTCTGAACATCTAAAGCCCCTAAATTATGTCAAATCTTTCCTGCCTTTTCTCTATAAGGGCAACAACAAAGGCTGAGCAATGGTCTACCTATTTATAGCGGTTACTGAATTTTTTAAGTGCACCATTAGGATCTATGGCTCAGGAAAAAAAAATTCCTTTCAAAATGATACTGCACATTGACAATGTACCTGGTCACACAGGTCACTCCATCTCTGATGGGGATGTACAAGGAGATTTATGTTGTTTCCATGCCTGCTAACAGAGCATCCATTCTGTAGCCCACAGCTCGAGAAGTAATTGCTATTTTAAATCTTATTTAAGAAACACATTTCATAAGTCTACAGCTGCCATAAACAGTGATTTCTGTGATGAATCTGAGGAAGCCATCTGATAACCTTCTGGCGGAAAAATCAGGCTTAAAACTCGCACTGGGTACATGTGCAAGCATGCCCAAAACTCCTAGAGGAGAGTGGAGGAGAAGGGATGGCAGTGTTGCCATCCCCCTGGGGGGTAATTTCTTGCTTCCATTTCTCTGTCTCTCCAGCACACAACTTGTAGAAAAAAAATTCTCTGTTAAAAAATTTTTAATTAAACAAAGAGTATCATTTATAATAGCATTATATATGAACTGTTCAGGGATAAAAGTGACAAAGAAGTACAAGACTTGCTGAGAAAACTATAAAACATTGTTGAAAAAAAATTCAAGACCTGGGACCAGCAGGTAGTGTGGTGGTTAAGGCACTGGACTCCCACATTAATTGACAATGGTTCAAGCCCTGTACCCAGAGACTCGAAACTTACACCAGATGCATGTCCAAAATCTTAAGAGAAGAATGGTGGTGGAGAATGGATTGTGGTATGGCCATGCCCCCCTGGGGGATAATTTCTCATTTTCTCTCTCTCCATCTCTCTCTATCTCTCTGGTGAGTGCCTGTGCCCTATAGCAAAAATCTCTTTCTAAAAAAATTAAAGACCTAAACAAATGGAACTATAAGACTTTCATGAGTTAGAAAACTGTCAATTATCCTCAAATTAATCTATAGATTTAGCACAATCTCATCAAAATCCTAGCAAATGTTTTTGTAGAAATCGACAAGCTGATTCTAAAATGTTTATGGAAGTTCAAAGGACCCAAAGGTTTTAAAATAAGAATAGAAATTGTGGAACTTGTAGTACTTTCCTCAAGGCTTATAAAGTAATCAAAACAGTGTAGTATTGGCAGAAAGACAGAAAAATTGTTCAATTGAAAAAATAAATACATCTAAGCACATATGGACAATTAATTTTATGCAAAGGTGCAAAGGCAATTCAATAGCTGAAGGATAGTCTCTTAAACAAATGATGCCAGAACAATTGACTATACTTATAGGAAATAATGGTCCTAATCCATGGTATGCACCATATACAAAATTAACTTGAAATGGATCACAGCCTGGAATGCAAAAACTGAACTAATGAAATTTTTAGAAGAAAACTTAGGGGAAATCTTCGTAAAAACATATTTAGGCAATAGTTTCTTTGGTATAACACTTAAAGCATAAAATAGCAGTTTTATAAATAAGTTTTTATTAAAATTAATAAATACTTCAACTTTAAAGATACTGATGAGTAAATGGAAAGTCAAGACACAAACTGAGTGAAAATATTTGCCAGTCACATAAAGCATTTGTATGCAGGATACATGAAGAACTCTTACATTGTGGATAAACATGCACAGTCAATTCCCTTTCTAGTCATTAGAGAAATTTTCTCTTCCAGAATTTAAGCAGAGATGCAATGACTGGCCA
>NW_006160160.1:2357504-2397469 GCF_000334495.1 Tupaia belangeri chinensis
CTGAAACAACCTGAATGTTGAAGGGACAGGATCTCTTGAGCAAGCAAATCAAAATCAGAATACATTTACTATTGTATACAGCATACCTTGTATTATTGTGCGTCACTTTATTGTGTATCACAGATAGTGTGCTTTTTTTCACCAACTGGAGGGTATTTTTGGTCAACCCTGCATTAAACAAGTCTATCAGTGCTATTTTTTTTGTCATGTTTTTTTTGCCATAGGGCATAAACCAGAGAGAGACACAGAGAGGAAAGTGAGAAATAACCCACTAAGGGATATCACCGATTTCTCAAGCCATTGAGTCTGGGACTTGAACCATGGTTGGCCATAGGGAGTCCAGTACCCTAACCACCATGCCACTTGCTGGCCCCCTTCAGTGCCATTTTTCCAACAGCATGTGCTTATTTTGTCTCTCTGTGTCACATATTGGCAATTCTCAAACTATTTCATATTTATTGCTATTGTATCTGTTACGGTGATCTGTGATGAGTAATTTTTGTTGTTACCATGGTAGTTGTTTTGAGGTATCACAAATTGGACTCACATAAGACAGAAAACTAAATTGATAAATGTTCTATGTATTTTCACTGCTCTATTGACCGATTATTCCCCCATCTCTCTCCCTCTCCTTGGGCTTTCCTATTCTTTGAGAAACAACAACATTGACATTAAGCCAGGTAATGGCCTCTAAGAGCTCAAGTGAAAGAAGAGTCACACATTCTCACTTTAAATCAAAAGCCTGAGATGATTAGGAGACCATGTCAAAAGCTGAGATTAAGTGAAAGCTAGCTTCCTATGCAAGCAGTTAGCCAAGTTGTGCAAGCAAAGGTAAAAGTTCTTGAAGGAAACTAAAAACGCTACACCAGCAGACATATGAATGATAAGAAAGTGAAACAGCATTATTACCGAAAGGTAGTCTGGATAGAACATCAAGCCAGCCACAACATTTCCTTAATGTTAAAACCTAATCCAGCAGTGCAACAGTGCAACTCTTCAGTTTTATGAAGGCTGGGAGAGGCGAGGAAGCTGCAGGAGAAGTCGGAAGCTAGCAGATCTTAGTTCGTGAGGTTTAAGGAAAGACGCTGTCTCCACAAGAACATGCAAAGTGAAGCAGCAAGTGCTGATGTGGCAGCTGGAGCAAGTTATCCAGAATATCTAGCTAAGATCATTGATAAAGGTGGGCTTCACTAAACAACAGACTTTCAGTTTAGATGAAACAGTCTTATACTGGAAGAAGATGATTTCTAGGAATTTTATAGCTGGAAAGGAGACATCAATGCCAGGCTTTAAAGTTTCAAAGGACAGGCTGATTCTCTTATGAGAGACTAATGCAGAACGGTGACTTTAAATTGAAGCCAATGCTCATTTACCATTCTGAACATCTAAAGCCCCTAAATTATGTCAAATCTTTCCTGCCTTTTCTCTATAAGGGCAACAACAAAGGCTGAGCAATGGTCTACCTATTTATAGCGGTTACTGAATTTTTTAAGTGCACCATTAGGATCTATGGCTCAGGAAAAAAAAATTCCTTTCAAAATGATACTGCACATTGACAATGTACCTGGTCACACAGGTCACTCCATCTCTGATGGGGATGTACAAGGAGATTTATGTTGTTTCCATGCCTGCTAACAGAGCATCCATTCTGTAGCCCACAGCTCGAGAAGTAATTGCTATTTTAAATCTTATTTAAGAAACACATTTCATAAGTATACAGCTGCCATAAACAGTGATTTCTGTGATGAATCTGAGGAAGCCATCTGATAACCTTCTGGGGGAAAAATCACTACAAGAAGGGAAAATACAAACAATTTCCCCTGCCATTAAAAATATTTATGAGGGACCAGCAGATGGTGTAACGGTTACGTCTCTGGACTCCCACATAGTTGACCACATTTCTTGTCCTGGATTTGGTGGCTTAAAACTCATGCCATGCATATGTGTATGTGTGTCCAAAATCCTAAGAGGAGAATAGAGGAGAAGGGATTGCAGTGTGGTCATCTCCCCAAGGGGTGATTTCTCGTTTTCTGTCTCTGTTTCTATGATGAGCACACGTGCCCTATAACAAAAATCTCTCATATATATATATGTATATATATACACACATATATATTATGATTATATATATATGATTTGGGACCAGCCAATGACATAATGGTCATATCACTGGACTCCCACATGGCTGACCACGGTTTGAGTTCTGGATCCGGTGGTTGGAAACTCATGCTAGGCACATGTGTGTGGTTGCCCAAGATCCCACAGGGAGAGTGGAGGAAAAGAGATTGTGGAGTGATCATCCTCCTAGGGGTTGATTTCTCACTTTCTGTCTCTCTGGTAAGCATATCCACCTATTCTATAGCAAAAATCTCTTTCTAAAATAAACAAACAAACAAAAGCAACAAAAAGCATTTATGATTCATGAGAGAAAACCAAAATACCAACATTAACAAAATATCAACACTAACAGTCTGGAAAAAGTTAACCCCAGCCTTCACGGGTGACTTCGAGGGGTTCAAGACATCAGTGAAGGAAATAACTGCAGATGTGGCAGACATAGCAAGAAAAAGAGAATTTGAGTGGAGCCTAAAGAAGTAACAAAATCACTGCAATGTCACAATAAATAAAACTTTAACAGATGAGGAATTACTTCTTACGGATGAGCAAATAAAGTGGTTTCTTGAGCTGGAATCTTCTCCTGGTGAAGATGCTGTGAGTAGTGTTGAAATGACAGCAAAGGATTTAGAAGGTTATGTAAACTTAATTGGGAAAGCAGTGACAAGGCTTGAGAGGATTGAATCCAATCTTTAAAGAAGTTCTACGGGGGGTAAACGCTATCAAACAGCACTGCATGCTACAAAGATTTTTCATGAAAGAAACTGTCAGTCAGTTGTGGCTAAGTTCATCATTGTCAGTGTAAGAAATTGCTTGGACCAGTCGGTCACAGTGGTTACAGCTGCTGGATTACACATGGCTTACTACACAGTTGAGTCTTGGACCTGGAGGCTTGAACGACAGTGAGTGTGTGTGTGTGTGTGTGTGTGTGTGCACGCGCTTGAAACCAAAATCTCAAGAGGATAATGGAGGAGAAGGAATTGCAGCATGGTCTTCCCCCCAGGGGGTTGATTTCTCACTTTTCCTCCCTCATCTCTCTATCTCTTTGTCTCTGTCTAAGGAGCGCATGTCCCATGTAGCAAAAATGTAAAGAAAAGAAATCGCTGCAACCACCCCAGCCTCGAGCAATTACTGCCTGATCCGTCAGCAGCCATCTATGTCCAGGCAAGACCCTTCACCAGTAAAGATTACCACTCACCGAAGTTTCAGATGGTCATTAGCAGTGTTAAGCAATAAAGTGTTTTAAAATGAAGAAATGTACACTGCTTTTTAGGCATATTGCTCTTGCATACTTAAAAGACTATAGGGTAGAAAAAATACAACTTTTATATGGACTGGGAAACCAAAAGATTTGTGTGACTTGCTTTATTGCAATAGTCACTTAATCGATGGGGTCTGGAACTGAACCTGCAATATCTCTGAAGAATGCTCGTAATTCAAAAAAGGAAGGTTGAACTGATCATATGAATATGGAATTTCCTTTGAGGAAGAAATGAAGACTCAAAGAAGTTAAAAATAAATATTAAAGAGATGAAATTAGAGCACAGACTGTCTAAAAAATGCACATAAAATTAAATTAAATTACTTTTATCTATTTACCAAGGTGTGTTTTCCCCACTGACCCTTTACACTTTTACCTGGAGATGCTTTTCTTTTAAAAATGTTGATTTCAGGTCTTAGCAAAAGTGTTGAAATGTAAGATTGAATATTTAGACAAAAGTATGGTTTTGAAAAGTAGATGTGATTAATATCTTTTAGCACTGTTTAAAACAAAACACAAATTATACTGCCCCCAAACTGCACTGCTGTAGAGTTTGAGGAACATGAGAGAGAGCGCAGGGTTTGAAATACTGTTTCTACTTTCTACAGCCGCATGTATTTCTCTCTGCTATGAATGATTCTATTTATTGCCTGCAAATATTTATTTTTTAAATCCTAACATCATAAGCCAAATCTCGGTATTAACATTTCCTAATCCTGTGCTTTTGACAGCATTTACCTACTTTTTTGGTACTTAAAAGGATCCTTGTTTTTAATTAATTTGTAAAAATTCTGACTTCTTTGATTCTTGATTATCAATGAAGTAGAATAAACAGTCCCAGTTGGTATTCTGAGGAGAAAAATGATCAGGAGTACTGATGATTAGCATGTTGGGTACAGCTATGAGTTTAAACGGAGTAATACACCCACAAATCCTTCACAAGGTGGTTTCCAGGATACCTGCTGATAAGCTGAGAAACGTCATGGTAGATCAAGTGTATCCCAGTTAAATAAAGGACTTTCAAGCAAAGGTCCATAAATGATTTGGAGCAAAGATAACGAGGGACTCAAGAAACCATGTCTATAATCACCAACCCAAGCTGGACAGAGCTGTGACATTATCAGTTCTCCCTCTGTCATCCAGAGTCAGTCATTGAGTCTGTGCTTTCCCGAGAGCTCACGAGTGAGCCTTTTTATGAAACGTAACTTCCTCAAAAGTGTGAAAGGATTCTTCTGTCTTGTGGTTCTTACTGTTTGTGAAGTCTCAGCATCACCCAGAATTTGGCACTCACTAAAAGTTCACCACATGATTATGACTGAAAGAGAACTCTGCATTTGGTTAGTAACTATGACTCTTTATAATTATTACTGCTTGGGCAAATATAAGAAGGCTGCTGTGTGGCCCATAGATGGCACAGTGGTTACATCACTGGACTCCCACCTGGTCTACCATGGTTGGAGTCCTGGATCCAGTGGCTTAAAAATCATGCCACACACCTGTGCATGCATGCCCAAGAATAGAGGAGAAAAGATTGTGACACACACTGTGGCACAACCCCCCCTCCTGGGTGGTGGTGGTGGTGGTGTAATGTCTCACTGTCTCTCTTGGGCGAGCTTGCATGCCCTAAGGCAAAAAAGCTTCTAAAAAAGAAGAAAAGAAGGCTGCTGTAAATGTAAAGATAGATTTATCCTAATGTTCATATAGCCAAGTTAGATCACCTCCTCATTATCTGTTAGAGATTGGACAAGGGAGAGCCAGCAGGTAGTGTGGTGCTTAAAAGTGCTGAATTCTCACATGGTCGACCATGGTTTGAGTCCTGGACCTGGCAGCTTGAAAATCACATGTGCGTGCATGCCCAAAAATCCCCGGAGGAGAATGGAGAAGGGAGTGCAGTGTGGCCCTCCCGCCTTGGGGGTGATTTCTCATTTTCCCTTTCACTGTGTGTCTCTGATAAGCACACATACCCGAAGGCAAAACCTAAAAAAAAAAAAAAGATTGGACATGGAAGTGACTAAGGTCCTTACACTCTCAAAAACTGTATGACTCTTGTAACAATTGCAAAACTTTCTTTTCACAGAAAACATCTGCTATGCCTAAATGCCTAAACATCTCCCACAGAGATCATTTTTATCCAAAGATTGGGATGAGTGTGAATTGAATCAATCAGCAAGTCATTATTTCAGCTAAAGACATAGAGATGGCTGAGGAAAATTAGTTCTGTTTGGAGGAACATCAACGTGTAAAATAATAGCTACTACCTTTTATGGAACTGCGGAAAGTCGAGGCATCCCACTAGATGCTTTACATAAACTATTGCTGCTTCTCACAGCAATCGCCCCAGAAGACAGTTAATGAGCAACTGAGCCGAATATAGATCCACAGGTCCCCAGATGCCGCAGTCTTCCAGGGTGGCAGAATCTCTAGTGGCCATTTCAGTAAGGCGAAGGTGAAGGGGATCAAGTGAGGTTGCTTAGTAGCAGCAAACAAAAGGAGCATAGGGTAAGGTGCTGAGTATGCATGGAAAAGAGAAAGACAGACTGAGAGACTGAGACAGGGTGGGGGGGGGGGGGAGCTAAGTAAAAACCAGGTCTAAGGAGAGTGACAAAGCCAGGTTGTTCATTTTAGTTTTAAAAAAATCAGTCAAACTTGGGGTCAGCAGGTGGTGTGGTTAAGGTGCACCTGTGCCCAAAATCTTAGAGGAGAATGGAGGAGAAGGGATTGTAGTGTGGCCACCCCTTGCTTCCTGTCTCTCTGTCTCTTTCCATCTCACTGATGAGTGCATGCATTCTATAATAAAAAGTTCTCAAAAAAGAAAAATTAAATCAGTCAAACTCCTGGGACAGCTACGTAGTGGCTACAGGATACCACAGAACTGCAAAAGCGCTCTGGTGGGGCTCCAGAGGTGATAGCTGGGACATTCTCTCTGATATTCTTTTTTATGGGACCTTCGGCAAATTTTTATAGATCCTAATTCTGTTCCTTTTCTTTGATGATTCTTATCAAAACCTAAATAACAGACAGATGATAAATGCTATAAAAAAAAACTACATTTTTTCAGGAATAGACATTGAATGCAGAGTATGTGTGAGTATATTTAGGGAGCCAAGAGGAAACAATATTTTTGTTTATTTTGTTTTAAGCTTATTTTTATTTCTTCCATGAGAGAGAGAGGGAGGACCCCTCCCACCCCCCAAGGATCCTGATGTCAAGATCCATCCACAGCTTTCTGCTAGCCCAGGATCTTGGGCAAGCGCATGGTTGGGTTTAAAGAAGGAACCATCCTATGTGAGATTGTCATACAGGGCATTGTATTTTACTGTTTTGTCACCACCTGGCCCGGTGACAAAGTATTTTAAGGGAAAAATGAGGAGGGACACAAATTCTTTTGGGACAGTTGTCCTTGGCAACAAAGATCAATAACAAGGGTAAAGTCAGCCAAGGTTGGATCAACAGTAGCTGGGCACGTGCTCCCTGCAGAAGGATGGTTTATGTAAGATTGCAATGGCCCTGTGCAAGGCTGCGGTGCTGGCAGAGTCCTTGTGATAGTTCCTGTTACCAGGCATATGCATGGATGAGATTCCCTCCCTTGATGGCCTTCCCAGGCTTCATTTCGTCAGGGTTTGACACAAATTGACATAAGAACTCTTTCTATTTTGATAGCTTTTACATTCTAAAAGTCTTTAATCTTATAAGTACATACTATTTATGTTTCTATTTCAAATTGATTTGGGGTCATGAGGATGCAGGGATGGTTACAGCAGGACGCAGGTTCTTGTTTGCAGCTCATGAAGAATTAGAGACGAAGATGTAGGTAAGCAAGCAGAGTTTATTAAGAGAGAGAAGGAAAAACAGAATCCCCAAGCAGAGAGCAGTTCCTGAAAGGGTTGCCTAAGAGGAACTGAGGTGAGGGGGTTTTATCTGGGTCAGAGAGGCTTCGTGCTTTTTCTCATTTGAACTTGCGCATGCGTTTCCCTCATGTTGGGGGTCACATGTTGGATGGGTCTGGTTATTTTTCTCCTAATTTTGAAGTAGGGACCAGAAAAAAATATATATTTGTTTTAGGTCAGTCGTTAAGTCTTCGCTGCAAGCTGTCTCTATGAGTAAGCAGCTCAATGACAGCTGTCTCCATCCCCAAACTTAGCTATTTTGTAATTTTATCTTGGGCCTGTACCCTAACTATATTCTCAAGAGTTCCTGTTTCCTACCTCACATGAGTTTTTATAAGGCTTTTAGAAAGAAGTAATAGTTAATGGTCACGAGAATTCTCATATCATTTAGGCTCATGGTATGGGTACCCTTTGGCCCTAACTGTGGCCCTTTGCCACCAGGAAATGCTATTCTTTTGATAGCAGCTTCCATGGATTTGGGGCCTATTGACATATCTCATAATCTTCACTGGGTCTAGACTCTTTAGATTTCCAAGTGAGGAGTTGCCTGGCCCTTGGACCCTGACTTTAGTTGTTTCACCTACTGCTAGTTTTGGCTAGAGGAACAAAGCACAGTGAAGAATCTGGCTTCCATTCAGTTAAAACGGGTTGACTGGTTTCAGGGTCCTTTTTTCCCTCTCCGTGTTCATCGTAACTCCTCTTCTGTTACTTATTCTACTGGACTGCCAAGCCAGAGTCTGCCTCAAAATAACAGTATAGGAAGTACAGCTTTGAAGTTACGATTTTAATGTTGCAAGAGCAAACTATTTTTTCGGTTTCATTGGTTTTTAATTTTCATTTAAAACTCTAGGGTAGGGGGCAAATTCATAAATGAGTTGAGTCAGTGAGATGCTTTCTTCATTATTTCACATACATTTGGGGGAAAGTGTGACTCTTTACACATGAGCAGCCTGGATCAAGGCAATAATGTGCAATAATCATGAAGAAATCCACAAGAGTTGACTGTGGGCTAGAAAAGGTGAAAAATGACTTTTACTAAGAGGAAAAATAGTCAAGCTGGGGCCTCCATAGTTGACATTTCTTCTTTTTCTGTCAAACCGAAGGGAAGAGAGAAAGATTGGAAAGAGAGAAGCAAAAAAATCCCCTGGGGAAATTACTTCAACAACTAAATAGCGGTTGAGATAACAGACAGCAACTGCATGGAGAAGAGCTACTGGAGGTTGTTTTCAAAGGTACGCGTGAAACCATAGCTTTTGCACCTAAAATTGACACTGAAAGTAGTCTAGATGAAAAATGAGAGATTCAGTTTGCTTTTCTCTTTAAATGTTTATCGTAATTTATGATTTATATATAATCATTACACACCTTTGGTCTTTAAAAGCATGTATACGGTGTATAATAAATCGAGGGCATAAACATATTCATTGCCTTCAGCATTTAATATTACGTTGTTAACCTTTGAAGGGAGACTTTACTGTCCTGCAACACATTTTTTATCTCCAGTTCTTTTCTTGATTCTTTTACAGTAGGCCTATCTCCTCGTGGAGTTCCTCCTTCATATCATGGAAGGATTTTCTCATCTCTTGCAATTGGTTCTCTGTTTTCTCTTGCATCTGTTGAGCGTTGTTGCAATTAATATTCTGAATTCTTTTTCTTACATTTCTGCAAACTTGTGCTTTATCCATTGTTGGTGAGGAGTGATAATCCTTTGACAGGAAAATATTTCCTGGTTTTCTCCTATTTGGGGGGGGGAGGCTCTGCTTTGATTTTTAGTCATCCTGTGGCATATTCACTTCTTCCTAATTCTTTGGAGTGTGTTTCTGTAACTGTGTGCTCCTGCACTTCTTTGTATGTGTGAGCTCTGTGCCAATTCCCTGTCTCCACTGTGGGTTTGGGGTTTGGAATCCTAAGTAGGAGTTTAGGATTCAGGTATTCAGAGGAGAGTTTCTCTCCTTTTGTTGCTAAGAGAGTTATGGGGAAAGAATTCCTCCAGGTTCTTCTATTTCCAGGTGTTTGAGTCTTGTATACCCAAACCTAACCACTCCCAGATGGACGGAGGTTGTACTGAGAAAGGTAGAAAGTCGGGTGGCAAACCACTTTGCATGGTGCGATGGACGGAAGTTGTACTGAGAAAGGTAGAAAGTCGGGTGGCAGACCACTTTGCATGGTGCGCAAGCACACCATACAGGCTGGAGAGCCCCTCCTCCCCCACAGCAGGTTGGGCAGGGGTCCCTGCTGATGAGCTCAAGCTGAGCAGCTTGGCTTGGGCCTGCCTCTTGGTCCTATCTCCGTGACTGCAAGGTGTTCCAGTTGCTCTTTCTTTCTCTCAGGGTTCAATTTACATCAGGAAAAAGGAAAAAAAAAAGCAGGATTAAGCCTGAGAAGAGCAAAAAGGCAGGCCAGAAATTAAATCATTGTGGTTTAATATTAACATGCCTTTAAGTTTTGCTGCACTTATTTGCCCTGGCTATCTAAGTAACTTTTAGAATTTGTTTCCAGATTTACTGAGGTATAACTGACAAGAACTATACATATTCAAGGTGCACAATGTGATGTTTTGATGTGCATATATAATGTGCAACAATTACCACACTCAGGCTAATTAACACAGCCATTCCCCTATAGCCTAACCTTCGGTAATCCCCTTTTCTTCTCTGTTTTCGTTAATTTTGTACAATGTAATTTAATATTCAAATTTCAGGAAAAAAAATCATTAAATGGAAACACTTCTTTTCCATGCTTTATACACTTTTGTACCTCTCCTCTTTGGATCAGTCAGATCACAGGGAAAATTCAGTGTGTGCGTGTGTGTGTGTGTTGTGTGTGTGTGTGTGTGTGTGTTTGGTTTCTACAAGGGTACTTCAAAAGGTTTGCAGAAAGATGTAACTAAAGAGTTCATTTTGGTGCAAAAAAATTGAAATTTGTAAGTATTTCCTCAATATGCATTTACCATGAACTTTTTGAAGACCCTCATATCATGAGATCTCATAATGTGCTTTTCATTTTTAGTTTTACTCCTCCTTGGGGAGCTTATTCATTTGAATTCAAGGAACAGAATTCTAGATCCAGGGACAACTCAAAAGCCTCCTGGGATATGCATTTGTAAATGTGTAATGTTCTATTGTGTGGACAGTGTGGCCAATTGGAGTGTTTATATACCGTCCAAGAGCATTCAAACTCATTTTAGGTTGAAAACCCTGTGTTTTCCTTAGGTTGTGTCCCCGTGCAGAGTGGCCCTTGGTGGTATTGGCTGAGTGCCTAGTATGTTCTGGAGGCCGTGAAACCTTTTGATAATCAGAAGGGTAGGTGATGCACATTTATCTTATAGATGGTGTAGGCATATGGAAGAAACTTGCCTAAAATTACTCAATTTTTAAACAACTCAGGGTGGATTTGAATCAGGTTTGTCTTTGCTTTCTACCTCAGTCTGGATGGCTTTTGGAGGTATGATTATGAGGAAACAGAAGCTTCGCCAACTTGCAAATTCTAACCTCTAAAGTGCCATCAAATGTTGAATTCAATTTTACTTGTTTTTGTCCTCTGCAATGATGGTATATATACAATGTTTATGCATTCCTAAAGAGAAAATGCTTTACCAATGTTTTTTTTTTGAATTCATAAGGTTCCCATGAGGAATTTACGAGAAATCCGTCATGCTGTACACTAAATAAGCAGGAGAAACAAAACCTGGGAGACAAAGACTATACTGCAGTCTCTTCATAGTGACCGAGCAAGAGAGCAACGTGAAGTTGGAACACAATGGCTTGCCCTTCTCTGTCGGGCGCTCTGACCACCTTGATGCACGACACAGTGTTACTCCTGCATATTTCATTATCTGAAATTATAGATGCAGTTTGAAGGAAATAAGATATCTAAACAGAAAAAATGGTAATGTTCATAGCGATAATTGGCATCACAAAAAAGTTTGTCTCAAAAAAGATTTACTCTGTAGGGTTTCTTTCACTCTGAGCACTGCTAGTACAATTACATGCTTGATTTTTGACTCATTAGGTACTTAACCTCAGGTGATGGTACAGGGATATTTTTTAAATATAAGGTGTCTGGCGCCCTGGTGATTAAAGAGCACTATTAAATAAAGATAAAAAATCTTAGAAATAGTAACAAAAATAGCTAATCCGTACTGAGAGTCACCCAACAGACACTACACTAACGACTTCATTCTAATTTAGTGCCTCTCCCATTAATCCCCTGAAGAAGTATTATTCTTCTTCTAATTTTACAAATGAGAAAACTAGCACAGAGAGGAAAAGCACTGTACTCACATTTTTTAACCATGGAGTCTCATTTGTAATTCTCTGTAACCAGAAGAGATGAATAGGATACAAATTTTAGCAGTGGAAGGCAACTTGTAGATCATCTTGTTAATAGTTTCTCCAACTGGGCTCCATAGGAGAATATATGGGACCAATGGCTGGTAAAACCAGAGATCACTGCAAATTCCATACTCTCTCGCTTGGTCAGTCACAATTTCCAAATGTTTCAATTCTTTTACAAATTTGTATCACCTTTAAATTCAGAATAAAAGGTGTCTAGTGTTCAAAACACTGTAAAGCCCAGCTGCAGTGGTAAGACCCAAGATACTGCTCAGTAGATTAGGACACAGGAGGCCTGAATTCAATCCCTGGTCCAATCTAAGCACCGAGTGCAGGGGCATGTGCCCTGTAATCCCAGTGACTTGAGAGGCTGAGGCAGAACAAGCTGGAAGCTGGCCTAGGGAATGTAGAGATACCTTGACAAAAACTGAGCTGAGCTGGGTGTGGTGGTGCATGCCTATACTGCCCGTTACTCAGGAGGCTGAGGCAGAAAGATCAATGACATGGCCAGACTGTCAGAGAAAAACAGATCACCTATAAAACAATATTCGAGGGCCAGCCTGGCAGCTCAGTGGTTAAGAGAGTTGGATCCCATGTGGCTGGCTGTTCACAGAACGAATCCCAACCCTGGATGGCTTGAAAGACATGCTGGTCACATGTGCATGCATGCCAAAATCCTGAGGGGATGGGGAAAAGGAGGAAAGAGGGTTGGTTACTGCATCACCACACTGGGCTGGAGTCTCTGTATTTCTTTCACTCTTTCTCTCTGGCAGACATGTGCCCTTGGCAATAATACAAAAGACTCATAAATCTAGCCCACTTTTCTTTGGCAAAGGCATTTATTCAATGTTAACATGCTTTATGTAAGAATTCACAATGTAACTTCCTTCGAGATTTTAATGCCAGAAAAAATTATCTATAGGCAAACCTGTGTGCTTTTTTCTTCCTATTGCTATAGGGTGTATGAGCTCACCAAAGAGAGACAGAGAAAAAAAGTGAAAAATAACCCCCCAGGAGGACAGCTGTGCTGCAATCTCTCCTCTTTTATTCTCCTCTCAGGATCTGGGATATACAACATGCACCCAGGGCATTTTCTTTTTTCTTTGTTTGGAGAGGTTTTTGCTATAGGGCACGTGCACTCGCCAGACAGGCAGAGAGAGACAGAGAGACAGAAAGCGAGAAGTCACCCCCCCAGGGGGGATGGCCATGCTGCAATCCCTTCTCCATTCTCCTCTCGGGATCCTGGGCACGCACGCACACGCGCCCAGTGTGAGTTTAAGTCACCAGGTCTGGGACTCGAACCGTGGTCAACTATGTAGTAGACAGTGGGAGTCCAGTGACATAGCCATTACACTAACTGCTGGTCCCACAGGGCATTTTCTGAGCCACTGGTCCGGGAGGCAAACTATGCTGTCATCCATATGGGACAGCTGCCTTAACCACCACTCCACCAGCTGACCCCTGTGTGTTTCCTTTTAACAAATGTAAAAAAAATCCATTATCTGGGCCAGCAGGTGGTGTAGCTGGTTATGGCACAGGACTTCCATATGGCTGATCACAGTTTGAATCCCAGACCCAGCAGCTTAAAAATCACTTCAGGTATGAACGAAGATTCCTGGAGAACGAAGGATTTGAAACATGGCCATCCTCCCTGGGGGTTGATTTCTCACTTTCCCTCTTCCTGTCTCTTTCTGCGTCTCTCCAGTAAGTGCATGCACCTAAGGCAGAAACTTCAAAAGACAAAAGAAACCATTATCTATTTTTTGTCTTGGTTGGCAAAAAATTCAGATATATTTATGTATAATTGTATTCTATATTCTGATATAATTTCCCCTTTAATATATGACCTTTTAAATGTATTTGTTACAGATTTTAATATATTGCTATTTCTATATTTATCCATTTAAAATATTATTTTCTGGCTTCCTATGGGAAGAATGTTCCTGCTTGAGACATTTTCCCCTTTCTTCCTTCATCTCCTAACATTGTTATAGTACCATTTAAGATGTTCTATTGATTACATTTGCATTCATAACTTTAATAAACTGTATGGAAGGGAAAAAAATCTTCTCTTTATTCATTTTAGAATTCAGTCTGGGGCTCTGTTACAAGGCAGATTAACAGAGAAAAAGCATACAAATTTGCTTAATGTAAGTTTTGTGTGACACGGGAGCCCTCATAAGGAAATGAAGACCCAAAGAAGCAGCTGGAGTCGAATGCTTAACAACTGAATTGGGCAGAATAGTCAGTCATGGAAATGTAACACGACAAAGCAGCTTTGGGCAAGGGCAGCAAATGTGCAAAAGTAACAAGGAAGATGAGGGTAAATCAGTTTGTTCACACAGATTTTTTCAGTCTTGGCAATAAGGTTACTTTCCTTCTGGTATAGGGAGGATATCATCCACGTGGGGGTTTTCTCTCTTGCTCTTAGGAAAGGAGAAGGGGAGATCAGTGCACTGCTCTTCCATCAGCTGATTTTAGTATTTTAGGATATTTTTTAGAATCGTTTTTATTTTATTTATTGTTAGTATTATTTTAACATTTGCTATAGGGCATGTGCACTTATGCAAGAGAGAGAGAGAATGAGGAGCAAGCCACCAGGTCTGGGACTCAAACCAGAGTTGGCCATGTGGGAGTCCAGCATCTTAACCACCATGCCACTTGCTGGCCCCATCTGCTGATTTTAAAGTGTCTTTAGCTCAAAATAATCCTTGTGCCCAAATAGCATATTTTGGGATGGTATGTTTTTCCATCTTTCAATACTCGTTCTCCTTCTACTAGAGACAGTATTTCTCGACTTTCCTCTTCCTCCTTGTAAAATGAGGATTTTAACATTCCCGCTCAGATCTATTTCCACTTGTCTTCTTCTATCTTCTCTCTTAATAAACTAGTTTTTGCTATAGAACATGTGCATTAAAGAAAAAGTGAGAAAGCACACCCCGGGTAGATGGCCACACTGCAATCACCTGTCCTCTATTTTCCTCTCAGGGTCTCGGGAATGCACGTGCATACATGCCTGGCGTGTTTTTCAAGCTGCTGGATCCAGGACTTGAATCACACAGTCAACTATGTAGAATCCAGCTGCCTTAACCATGCCTTGGGCAGGCCCCATTTTTATAAACTCTTTTTAAAAAGTTTATTTACTTCTCCCATGAAAGAGAGACAGACAGACACCCCCAACAGGGTTTTCATGCTGTGATCTACCAAGTCTCAGTCAGCCTGGGCACAGACAAAGGTACCTGAAATGCTAAGAGGGGTCCTGGGACATATACCCAGAACCTTCCTCATGCAGGTCCAGCATGCCACCACCTACCTCTATAAACTACCTTTCTATATGGTCTTTTTAAATTTTATTTTAAAAAATTTTCCCACAGGGTGTGTGCACTGGCTGGAGACAGAGAGAAGGAAAGTGAGAAATCACTTCCCATGGGGAATGGACACACCATAATCCCTTCTTTCCATATATTCCTCCTGTCAGAATTTTGGGCACACATGTATATACACCTGGCATGGTTTTTTGTCTTTGTTAGTTTTTTCCTTTTTTTTTTTTTTTTTTGAGAAGTTTTTGCTACAGGGTGTATGCACTCACCAGAAAGAGACAGAAAGCGAGAAATCACCCCCCAGGGGGGATGGCCATGCTGCAATCCCTTTTCCTCCATTCTCCTCTCAGGATCTTGGACATGCATGCACATGCACCTGTCTTGAGTTTAGGCCACTGGGTCCAGGACTTGAACCAAAGTCGACTACATGGGAGTCCAGCAACATAGCCATTATGTTAACTGCTGGTCCCAACCTGGCATGGTATTTAAGCCACAGGGCCTGGGACTCAACCACATGGTCGGCCATATAGGGTCCAGTGCCTTAACAAGCACTATGCCACCTGCTGGCCCTCTAGTGGTTTTAAATTAAATGCTATAACCAATGTATGTTGTGCTTTATCTATGGATTGATTTTATAATAGTATGTTATTGTAATTATGTACATAACATTCCTTGAAGAGCTCAGTATCTTACTATGAAAATATTCTTTCCTCTACAAAGCTTTTTATTTTCCTGGAGTTCCTAATTGAATTTCTTTCCTTCTATTATACATATTTTTCATTTCCTTTGTTACAGCAACACCTATCTAGAAGCCAGTTCCAGGGTCCTCATCTTTGCCAGTGCCTTGCTGCATACATTAGTCACTTATATAAAGTTAGAATAGAACATGAGGACCTTAGTGTTTTAGAAGGTTATTGTTCTAGATGATTTCTAGTTAGCCATTTTCAGAAGGATTTCAAAAAAAGCTTGTCCTTCATTAGTGAAATTCATATGCTTAAATTACCTTCATGAAAATACAGAGTTTGACAATTCCCTTATACCAGAAGATTTAGAAAAAACTTTAGTGTTAGAATAAAAGTAAACTTTTAAATATGTAGTAAACAAATTTTTAGAATCTAAGAAAAAAATATAGAAAAAAAAAAAACAGTAAAAGAGAAGAAAAACCTAAGAAGTTGGTCTGACAAAAACAAAACATTCCTCTAAGTAACGAAACATATATATTCAAAACAAATATACTTCTAAACTTCTAGGTAGCAAAATAAATCTCAAAAGCAGGCTAAATATACATTCTGCCTCAACCAAAATATAGTTTGTATCTTACTTAAGCCATACAGACAGGCTTAAAGCTTCTAAGTAGAAAATGTGCCTGCCAACAGAGTACCTTTCATGTACAAGGAGCTATTCTAGGCACTAGGAACAAAGTTGAAACACCAGATGTGTTTCCAAGGATTTAAAGTCTAGAGGTGACAGACGTAAATGCAGTAAATGACAACACCCTGGACAGGACCTTGCCAGTAGGGAAGAGCCAGCACCTAACAGCCTGGGGAGTCTAGTGGAGGAGAGACCTGAGGAGAAAATGCTAAGGTTCAGACTTGAAAAATAAGGATTTTCTTAAGAGACAAAAGGAAGGAAAGGGCCAAAGGGATAGCTCAGCACTGGAGGTGTGAAGAATCATAGCCATGTGGATACAGGCAAAACATTCGCTAGTTTGGCTCATATAAAGGATGTGAGGACGGCAGAAGAAGCTGGAGTGAGCTAAGAGACACCAGAAAAGGCGTGAGATATCACACGAAGGCTTATGGATTTCATTCTAAAATAGCTGGACGTTTTTTACAGAGAAAGAAAATATGAAATAATAAATGTGCATTTTAAATGTCAACGAAAGAATGAAAAGGGTCTTGACTTGGCAGAAAGGAGAGTGAGAAAGTTCAAGGACTAGTGAGTATTAGTGGCTTTTTCTGCCTAATACTACAGATGAGGTGGCTTAAACAATAGAAACTTATTTTCCCACAGATCTGGAGGCTAAAAGTCCAAGATCAAGGTGCTGGCAGGACTGGAGTCTCTTTTCCTCTCTCCTTGACATGTACACTGCCTTCTCACTGTGTCCTCACATGGCCTTACCTCTGTACATGAATATTCCAGATATGTTTTCCCCTCTTACAAGCCATATGGGATCAGGACTCTACTCAGTAGCCTTATACAGTCATATAAGGAACTAGGGAGGTCAAGATATTAATATATAAATTTTGGAATGGATGCAATTGAGTTTATAATAGTGAGTGGGAAGTAGGAATGAAAAAAAAAGGGGAGCAAATGAAAGGACAGTAAGAAGTAGAAATCAACATGACTTTGATGAATAAGATACACATAACAGATGAAGAGATTTGCTTTGTCTTCAGTCTAGGCAATCAGGTATGAATTGATGCTATTCGTCAAAAAAAATACAGAAGGAGGCTTAATATGGATGAAAAGAAATTTCAATTTGCAAGGATTGACACAGTGATTGTAATTAACAAGTAAGTAAAAGTTTGGAGCTTAGGGGAAATAAGCTCCAAGGTTATGTGAGATTGTCCACAAAGAAAATGTTAAATAAGAACAGAAGAGAATGAAATTTTGGTGAATAACATTAAAGGAAAGTGAGAAAGCAGAAGTCAAACATTAAGGCTCTGAAAGTAGAGGCAAAGAATTGAAACAGAGGTAAACGGCAGGTGGTGTGGTGGTTCCAGTTTGAGTTCCAGACCCAGTGACTTGAAACTCACACCTAGTATGTGTGCATGCCTGGTGTGTGTGTGTGTGTGTGTGTGTGTGTGTGTGTGTGCCCAAAGCCCCAGGAAGAGAATGGAGGAGAAGGGACTATGTATGGATGAGTTCTCACTTTTCCATTCACTGTCTTTCTCCTTTATGGGAGCTCATGTACTCTATGGAAAAATCCTTTAAAAAAAATTAAAACAGAGAAAAGTGGTACAAAACTCAAAGAGAATTAAGTTGGAGATGGTTGTTAATTCTTAAATCTTTTCTGGAAACACAATAGTTGTTTTTCTTTAGATTTTTGCCAAAGGGCACATGCATTTGCTAGAAACAGAGGCAGAGACCAACAGAGGTAGGGGAAAAGTAAGAAATCACCCTCTGGTTGGGGATGGCCACGACACAATCTCCTCCTTCCATTCTCCTCTCTAGATTTTGGGCATGTGCCCACGTGTCGAGTCTGTTTTTCAAGACACCAGGTCAGGCACCTGAACTGTGGAATTGGCCATGTGCAATCCAATGCCTTAACCACCATGGACCACATGCTGGACCACATGATAGTATTTTACTACACGGATCATTACATGTACTGTTTTATAAGTTCTAATTTGCGTATGTTAGTAAACTATCACTTGCGGTTATTTTTCGCTATCTAGAAAGTGTTCAAAACACTCTACTGATAGTTTTCACTTGCAAATTGTAAATTCCAAAACTTTAGAATGAAAAAGTATCTAAAACCAAAATATGTTGCTATATATCCTACGCTGATAAGTAAACTGATTATTTTTAGGATTAATTATTTTTGAAAATTTTGATACTTATACTGGAATACAAATTTTGTGGTCAGCTATCAACAAAAGCTACCCACAACCATACATATGCTTTAAATAAGATAGAGGTAGTAAGATACCTAATGGATTAATACTTGAACAACAAAATGCATCGTAGAATGCCAAGGTTTTAGAGCAGTAAGTAGGTCTGAGGTCCTTTCATAAAATCTACTTGAGTGGCACTAATGATTTTATGTAGAAAATTCAAAACAAGTTGCATATTAGAGTAACATTTATTTGTCAGATACATTGTGAATATTATTTTTAGACAATCAGATATACTTTAAAATTCCACATTATTCTGGAGACCCTAGGGTATAGATACAATTGATTTATAAGATCTTTAAAAAGCAACAAAACGGAGTATTAATTCTGGAAGATTTTTAATCAATTTAACACTATTATACATCAGAGAAAAAAATTTTCCACAAACATTTCCTCACAAAGCTGGTAGTTTTATATTTACATAGTATTATAGCAATTTTAAATGTTAACCTATGATACAATACTGTTACTTCAGAAAAACATAAAAAATATAGATTTTTTTAATAGCCATGCTCCCATTTTGATGAAAGCTAGTTAGTTCATCCTAATAGTAGTTTAACACTTTAAAAATGCATAATAGATATCCAGTAAGCTTTAGAAAACCTTTAAGACAGAAGGTTGTCAAACAGAATAGGCGGAGGGCTCATCATCACTTATGTCTGAATCTTCATCTACTCCTTCAATGACTGATTTCTTCCCTTTACAACAGGATACAATTAATCCAATCAAGAATACCTGTAGATTTCAATGAGCCATGTGTTATTTTTCAAATTTAAAATAATCCAGAGGCAATGCATTTAAAATTCAATGGCAGGACTCTAATACAAATGAACTTCTAAAATACAAACCAAGAGTTTATACATTTAACTTTATAAAGGAAGGTCAAATTATCCCTGGATATTTGTACTTACCCCAAGAAAGGCCCAGTTACCAAAATAGTATGCAGCACTGAAGAACCAGAACTTGTGAAGAAATAGATATGTCCGGGTAACAGTACACTGATCTGTAAGAGCAAATAAAGGACTATGATGAGATAGCTTCTTACTTAAAATTAGTAACACTGTATCTAAAAGGTTATTTATCAAAGGTCAAGCTCACACAGCTAGCAAGTCTTAGGAGATGGAATGAAATCTAGGTCTCTCTCCAAAGCCTGTTTGTTCAATCATCATAATACAGTGTCAAATGCCCAACTAATATGACATGCTTTTTAAAAGTAAAAGCCATCAATGCAATCCAGATCTTAAGAACATAAAAAATTATACTAGCTAGTTCAATTTATTTGAAATGGAGAAATTATTTTAACCTGAAGTACCATGCATATCCTAAAACAAAAAAGAGAAAGCTTTCCTGATGAACACCAACAAAAAGTGAACAAGATAAATCAGGTGTGGTTAATATTAAGTTGCACTTTTCCAAGATGACACATTCTCAGGACAGCTCAAACATAAAAGTTTTTCTTTTTTTTAAAACTGCTATTAAAAAGATGGTTGTTCTTTTTAAAAAATACAAACATACTTATTGATATGTTTGCTGATACAGCTAAAACTGAAAATAAGCTATATATTTTTCTCTAAATAAAGCATAACTCTGTTTTTAATTTTTTTCAAGGAACTATGTATTTTATTTATTATTAGTAGTATTTTATTTGCTATAGGGCACATGCAAATAAAGACACAGAGAGGGAGAGAGAGAGGAAAATTGAGAAAGCAAGCCACCAGGTTTAGGACTTGAACACCAATTGCCATGTGAGAGTCTAGCGCCTTAATCACAACACCACCTGCTGGCTCTAAATGTAACTCTTAAAGATAAAATGTCAGACTCCATACTCATTTTATCAAAATGTATATTTCCTTTAAGTTATAAAGTTACCTATATAAATTTAAATACAAACCAAGGCTAAGAAAATACTTGTTTACTCAAACATAACTGAGTGAAAAATTATATTACAGCTAACATAAGTATCAACTTCATAAATTCCAGAGGGCCTTCTTGTTTACACAAGCCATTTAAAATGATCTGGGCAGAATAAAACATAACTGAGTGAAAAATTATATTACAGCTAACATAAGGTATCAACTTCATAAATTCCAGAGGGCCTTTCTTTTTTTCTTTCCTTTTTATTTATTTTTTTTTTTTTTTACCTGCCAGAGGTTGCATGTGTTTACCAGAGAGTAACAGACAGAAAGCAATCTCCACCTCACCAATGGGGTGTGGTCATGATATAATCCCTTTTGTTTCATTTCCCCATCATGTCAGGACTTGGGGCACATCTGCCCACACACCTAGCATGTTTTTCAAGGCCCTGGGCCTGGGATTCAAATTGCAGTCAGCCATTTATGATCTGGCTTCCTTAACTAGACTATGGGGCTAGCCCAATGGCGACGTGATCCATAGTCAGCCATGTGGGAGGGTCTGGCGCCTTAACCACTACGCCAGCTGCTGGTCCCACCTTTATTCTTTATACAAGAAAATATATTTTTACAAGGCAACTTCTTTTTAGTCTGTTAATTACAAAAGAGATTATGATTTCTTCATATTTTTAACCAAAATGAACAATGGCAAAAAATTCAACAGGCACTTAAGAGACCAATATCATATCCTATTGCTAATGAAGAAAATACACATTTTACTTGTTTTATGAACTCTCTTCTCTGCTTCAATATGCAAGTGCTGTTTTCTCTTACAATATAAAATTGAAGTGGGAGCTTTATAGTCCAGCTTTTATATGAGGAATCTAATATACTTCATTTATTTATTTTTCTGGCTGCCACATAGTTTTCTGAAGAGAAGAATTTAGGCTATATGTTATGAAACTACAAGATCTGTTACATAAAACTTTAGATATGTTATATAGAGGTCTAATGGTCTAAATCTTATCTATACTACTGTAACATTTACTACGGAGTTGCTTGATAGCAAACTGGACAAAGCTGACTCTTTTACTGGCAGGAAAGCAGGGAGTTAAAGAAAGAAGCAACCTCCTCTTTTCACTGGCAAGGACGAACAATCTAATGACAATCTATTGATGCTTCATGGGCTTCCTTCATGTTCTTTGCTCTCTTTATCAACAGAAGAGCCTAACAGGAATACTCATAGTTCACTAAGGAAACTAAAAAGCCTTCAGCAGCAGTGGCTGAATGAATGGTTCTGCACCAAAGACTATGGCTGTAATCCTAGGTACTGGGAGTCTGTCTAGCAAAAGGAGACTCCGAGGTAGGAAATTCCTTTATCACTCACTCTGTACTGCTACCTCATTTTATTCTCAAGAGTCTGTCTACCAAAGGAGACTCCTAGGTAGGAAATTCCTTTATCATTCACTCTGTACTGCTACCTCATTTTATTCTCAAAATTCCTTTATCACTCACTCTGTACTGCTACCTCATTTTATTCTCACTTTTTAATAGAACTTACTTCATAGTATTTTGGGGGGAGGGGAGGAGAGGTTTTTGCTATAGAGTACGTGCACTCACCAGAAAGACAGAGAGAGACAGAGAGACAGAAAGTGAGAAATCATCCCCTGGGTGGGTGGCCACACCACAATCCTTCTCCTCCATTCTCCTCTTGGGTTCTTGGGCATGCACACACACCGTGCTCGGTGTGAGTTTAAGCCACCAGGTCTGGGACTTGAACCGTGGTCGGCTACATGGGAGTTCAGCGACATAGCCATTATGCTAACTACTGGTCCCATAGTAATATCTTTTGGAAAAATTTTTAAGAAATTTTTGCTGTAGGGTATGTGTGCTCAGTGGAGAGACAGACACACAAAGCATGAAATTAACCCCCCACCCAGGGTTGGTCATGCTGCAATCCCCTCAGGATCTTGGGTACACAAGCACATGTGCCTGGCGAGAGTTCTTAGCTACCAGGTCCAGGACTCGAACTGTGGTCAACTACATTGGGGTCCAACAACAAAACCTTTATGCCATCTTCTGGTCCTACTTCATAGTCATTTAACTATTTGATTTGTCATTTTTTTCCTCCATTAAATAAGCCTAAGTATTATAAAGTACCCAACAGATACATTCATTTATATTGAACATGACTGTTGGTTGAGGTAAAATAAATTCAAAGAGGAGCTATTTTATTTAAGATTTATATTACTTAATAGTAAATTTTCTAATTTTAAAAATTAAAATCTGGTAAGATTCCAAGGATGTCAAAATGTGACCCTTGAATATGTCTTAAAAAATCAAAGTATAACTAAAACATTCAGCATGTGAAGGAAAAGCTAGGCTCTACATGCTCAAAGATTTGGAAGGGAGTATCATTTGGCTATTTCTTAGCCACGTGAATGGGCAAATCTGAACTGGGGAGCCTACGCACTTGTAAAATGGTGATCTCGTCATCTTTCCTCACTGGATCGTTGTAAAGACCAAATGAGGTATATTAAAAGCATCATGTACAGTTAATATTAATTTTCTCTCTTTTTCTTTGACAAGATATTACCAAACCCATGAGAACACAGTGCTGAAGACCTGTTCAAATGGTTCCAAGAAAAATAGCTAATCTTAATGTTTAGAAGTATGTATCTAATAGTAGTAAGGGAAGTAAATGGTTAAATATTAATATGATTACTGTGTGCATTTCCATTATATTTTTGTCTCTATAGTTAAGACGGATTCAAATAGATTTGGCAAAATTCAGATGTGTATACTCAGTAACAGGATATACCTGCTAAATAGTAATATACCTTTAAATAAAAATATCCAATTTAGGGACGAGCTGATGGGGTAATTGTTACATCACTGGACTCCCACATAGTCAATCATGGTTCGAGTCCCAGACCCAGAGGCATAAAACTCATGCCAGGCATGTGTGTGTGCTTGCCCAAACTTCAGAGAGGAAAAGGGATTGTAGTGTGGCTATCCTCCTGGGGGGTGATTTCTCACTTTTGGTCCCTCTGTCTCTCGTGAGTACATGTGCCCTATAGCAAAAATCTCTCTTTACAAAAAAAAGAAAAAAAAATCCAATTTATTTATTTCAAACCCAAAGAGGAACAGTCGAGAATCTGTGGAGAAAAAAGGCCTGTTCATAATTCTTTCAAAAACAAGAACAGTATCTTCCATGGGTTAAGTGTTACATGAGCTCCACTGTACAAGTATAAACTTGTTTGAAGAAACTCAGTCTTAATCCTGCTAATACTTTCAACTTAAAAAAAATTCTATTACTCATTTCCATACTGAAAGATATTTTGGGAGTCAGAACTTGATTCAATTAAAAATTCCAGGGCAAGAACAGAGATTATCAGACTGAGGCTGAGCTGGCAGAAGCAAGTAAAATCAAATCATTCTTCCGCAGAGCTCTAATAATCCAGTCAGTGACATTTTAAATTGGCTTATATTCTATGATTCTTCTGCCCAACACCAAAACTATATCTTAAATATTTTTCCTATCACATTTTTTACATGGTTAAAAATGTTAAAAATGTTATGAACTTTGATATAAGCTTCTAAAATAAAATTAAAAGGTAAAATCTTTGTTACTACTCAGCTTTGTTGATGAGAATGACTCTAGACTAAAAATCCACATAAGTATGTAACAGCTCCCTCCAGTTTTCCTTGTATGTATATTATGTATCATTATAGTTACATAAATTAGCACATATCCACATAATAATTTTTAATAAGCTCCCTGCATATATGTCATAATCAAGTGAGACTGACTAATTGGAGGAAACTTCTTGATGTTTCAATCTACCCCAGCCTCGGCAAGCCCTGGAACATGGACACATGTGTACTGGGCATACTCGAGGTCTTCAGGTATGAACTGGGAGCCTTCCCACATGGGTCAGCCTCACAGAGCACTCCGTTTTACCACTGCACCACCATTAGGTCCTGGAGGGGAGTATCTTTTTTCATTATCTGCCCTCTTCTAGCTGTTCACTTGAATCACAGATATCTACGAGAGCTATAGATTTCTTTCTACAGTTATTTAAGAAAATTAGAATGACTATTTTGACCTTGATTTGACCTCCAAAGTAGACCTAAATTGTTAGATGTTTCATTTAGGTGTTCTGTTTTAAAATCAGAAGTGTTCAGGAAAATGCTGTTGTGCCAGATTAAAACTTAACAATGAAAGTTGAAAACAATAAATGGCTTTGTTTTCTGATGATAGTGGCTATAAACAAACAAAAACAAAGAAAAAATTAAAAGAGACACCTGAAATATATATAACACTGAAAATTCTGACTCCTCTATTACTATCCTTCCATACATCTTCTCACCTGTATCATCAAACAGAAAACAACACACAGAAAATGCAATTAAATCATCTTTTTTTTTTTTTTTTTTGGTGGTGTAACAGCAGCTTTTATTGATTTACCTGACAACTTCTGCAGTATGTTTCTTGTTTCCTTTTAGAGCACTTGATATGTCATCTTTACTGTAAGTTGATGGACACTAAGGTAACTTTGGTTATTAACTATGACAAATAGTCCCTTTTACTTTAAAAACAAGGGTTTTAAAAACACTAGGTGTTGATTTAAGCCACAAGTGAGCCATCAAAATGTTAAGCATTCATTTTAAATCAGCTAAATTACTTACTTCTATATTTGTATTTTATTTATAATCCAGATCCTCATGCTACGTATGTATATTCAGGGAAGCTGTTAGCTGTTAGAGAGAATTCATGTGCCATGCAGAACAACACTATTTTTAAAAATTATTATTATTATTATTATTATTATTATTATTTTGGAGAGGTTTTTGCTATAGGGCACATGTGCGTGCCAGACAAAGAGAGACAGAGAGATAGAAAGCGAGAAATCATCCCCCAGGGGGGATGGCCACGCCACAATCCCTTCTCCTCCATTCTCCTCTCGGGATCTTGGGCATACACATACACACGCCCAGCATGAGTTTTAAGCCACCGGGTCCAGGACGTGAACCACGGTCAACTACATGGGAGTCCAGCAACATAGCCATTACGATAACTGCTGGTCCCTATTTTTAAAAATTATTTTATTCTCACTTATTATTATTATTATTTTAAATTTGAACAGAGACAGAGAGAGAGAGTGGTAAAGTGAGAAAGCAAGCTGCCTAATCCAAGACTTGAAACACTACTAGCCATGTGGGAGTCCAGCACCTTAACCACCAAGCCACTTGCTGACCCCATGCAGAACAATATTAAAGCCAGTATTTTGTTTGACTAATGAGAATAAACAAAAACAAAAAATTAACTTGTATTTATTTTAAATGCTTTATTTTTAAAAAAATCTTTCACTAACATATCATAATTGTACATATTTGTGGAGACAATGTGATTTTTCAGATGATTAGACTATTTAGAATGTCACTTCACATATCATAATTATGCTAACTTTGGTTTCTGATTAGGGTCTTGCAATGGTTAAATATTTATAATAGATACATCTTAACTGTATACAGGCTACAGAACTTAGACTTTATTGTGATATGATTGAGAATCATTTATCAAGGGGTTTTAAGAAGGGGAATAACACTAGTACAGTATATACTTGAAGAGGGATTGAGAGTAGAGATTCATCAAGCTAGGAGGCTATTTAAGAGAACAACAACAACAACAAAAAACTTGTAGTGATGGAAGAAAAGAGGGGTGATTTGAGAGATTTTTTAGGAAGTAAAATCTTAAGCATCATCCTACAAAGAGACTTAGAGCAGACAAAAAAATACACATTAAATTATTTGAGAAAGTAGCAACATATATCCAAATAATCAGGAGGGTAGAAATAATGAAAATATGGAATAAAAGTAAAAGTTGCAGATCTTAAAATCTGACAAATGGTGGGCGAGTGCCATGGCTTGATGGTTGAGGCAGCTGTATCCGATGCGGTCAACTCTATAGTTTGAGTTCTGGACCTGGCAGCTTGACAAACACATTTGGTGTATGTACATTTGTTCCCCAAATCCTGAGTGGATAGAGAAATGGAGGAAAGAGGAGATTGATGAAGGGTGCTTTTTTCCTTTCCCTCTCTCACTTTTTGGCAAGAGTATGTGCCCTCTGACAAAATTTAAAACTTTTTTTTTTTTTTTTGACAAATGGCACAGTTAAATCAATGTGCTATTAAATCTCACTGCAAAAGGTGGGGGAAGGGGAAAAAAGAATTGACGAACCTCAGAAATGATGGAACGTCTAAAGGAATGGTTGCATTATATCTTAAGAATACACAAGCTGTACTGGGCTAATAAGGATAGCATTTCTTACTGTTTTTCCCTAAAAAATGTTAAGAACCAATATAATTTGTGTTGAGCTCTGATTATATTTCCTTCCCTCATTTTTAGTTGTCAGAGGGTACATGCACTTGCCAGAAAGAGAGAGAGAGAAAAAGAGAGAGGAAAGGAGGGAGGGAGAGGAAAAGCATCCTCCAATGGGGCACAATCATGTTGTAATACATTCTCCTCCATGTCTCCATCCTGTTGGCATTTTGGGCATGCACACGTGACTGCTGTGTCTTCCAAGGCTGGTGGGGCTGAAATTCAAACTGCAGTCAGCCATGTCGAATCCAGCACCCTTAATCACTAGGCTATGGGGGCTAGTCTAAGCTTTGATTATATTTAAGTAAGTTTAAGGTATTTCTAAGGTGCTAAAATACATATTGCTGCTGTTGCTGCTGCTGCTTTTTTTTTAAAGTGGTTTTTTTTTTTTTTTTTTTTTTTTAACATTGGTTTTTAAAGGTTTTTTTTTTTTTTTTTTTTAACCATAGGGCACAAATACTTGCCAGAGAGAGAGAGAAGGAAAGTGAGACATCACCCCACAGGGAGGATGGCCACGCCACAATCCTTTTTCCTCCATTTTCTCTAGGGATTTTGGTGATGCATGCACATGTACCCAGCACAATTTTTAAGTCACCAGGTCTGGGACTCAAACTGTGGTCAACTGTGAGGGAATCCAAAGCCTTAAGCAACATGCCATCAGCTGGCCCCTATATAATTACTCTTTTAAGAAAGAATGTTCTTAATTTTATTTTTTAATTAATTGGCCACATAAAGTTAAGAAGGCATAAAAAGTAAGCACCAGCATATAACCTGTAGAAACTGTATTATCACAAATTGTATTGGTGAATTCTAAATTTTGAAATTTACTATCTGTTAGTCTTCATTGTCCCAAAACAGTCAAATACAAAGAAACTGTTTTCTATTGCTTTATCTTTTTCATAAAATAAAGTATTAAAATTTGAGACAGAAAACTGAGACTTACTTCTTACGGCTGCCATTTATACTGAGACTCGGGGGAGTCCTTTAACTTCTAATATCAGTTTCTTTCTAAGTGACATATAGATAATGTTGTTTGTGACAGATAATGATTAGGTCAACTTTCTAAGAATTAAATTTAGAAAGACATCTGCATTTGATTTAAAAAAAATAAGATTAATGTTTTAGGACTTAGCAACCATAAGCAATAATCTATAAGTGAGTGATCGAGAAGTTTACAAAATTATTTAGGTTGGCTTTGATGTAATCTCTGGAGAACTTAGAAAACTTAAAACTAATTAACTTTACTATACTGTCTTAGTTGACTTTTACTAACACAATCAAAACATCATCTAAAAAAAGGGACTCAATACCAGGGTCCTTTCTGGATCTCTAGCAAAATCCAGGAAAAACAATGCTCTGATCGATGCTCCATTTTATGGTCTGCATGGCACCCTTGCTTGACAAGGGACACAATACACCAGGATATCTCAGCTAGCCAATAAAATCAATGAGGCCTTCTTTCTGACTCTATGCTTATATAAATGCTACATTACTATACATTTGGCTTTTCCTTGCAGATTCCTCCTCTGTGGTGAGAATTCACTAAGCATGAGCCTCTAGTTTAATACTTTCTAGGTCAATTGATAAACTACCCTCTTGGTGTTCAGTCTCTATTCTCTTTGGTTACAAGAAAGCCAAACATAGATGCTGGAGACCAATGTCTGGCAATGCTTCGATAATTCTATTTCATTACTCTAGCTTAAATACTGCAGTTCCTATCTTATGGACTTACTAGAATCATGTCAAATTAGGTGATCAACCCAACTTTATTACTTGTCAAATAAAAGATAAATTTATATTACTGAACCTTGAAGAACTATTTCAACCTGCTGACAATTAAGCTTTCTGGTTCAAAATGACCTCCTTACTGTTAACAGATAGGAATAAAGCTAGAAGCAATTCTTTAACAGCAAAGAAAATGGGAGTAGTATCCTCAACTGATGAGGTTTCAACAATAATTTATAAGGTGGAATACCTTGTATAAAAGGTTTCTAGTAAAACAGGTATTTCCCTCCCTTTTATTTTTTCTAATTTATTTATTTATTTATTTATTCATTCATTCATTCATTCATTTTTTTAGAGAGATTTTTGCTATAGGACACTTGTGCTTACCAGAGAAGCAAAAACACAGAAAACAAGAAATCATCCCCCAAGGAGGATGCCCATGCCACAATTCCTTCTCTATTCTCTTCTCAGGATTTTAGGCTTGTATGCACAAGCACGCAGGGTGAGTTTCAAGCCGCCAGGTCCAGGACTCGAATCACAGTCAGCAACATGAGACTCCAGCACCTTAACCACTACGCTACCTAGAGGCCCCTTCCTCCCATTTATTTTAAAACATAGCTTGAGGATTACAAGATCCCAGCCCAATGCACAGAATTCCAAGCAATAAGGCTTCCTAGTTCCTGATACTTAAATAAAAACTGACATCAATATAAATAGATCACCAGATATATACACAAAACTATCAGCAGGAGAGGGAAAGAACAAGATAAAAAGAATTCCCAGCTAGCCCAATTGTAACTTACTTAAAGGAAACCATTAAGAAAAATGTTTAGTGTTTTCAGATACTTGAACATATTACATCCATAAACAAGAATGCTTTAAAAAGATCAGAACAATAAATTACTTGAATAAGAAAGAATTTATTACATTAAATTAAAAATTGAGAATACTGGTGATAAAGCTGACAATAAGAACTGTGATGAGATAGGTGATCAATTGAAGATATCTAGCCACTAATGAACAGTAGTGCTCCAAAAGGAAAACAGAGAAAATAGGAAAAACAAACAAACAAAAACCCAAAAAAACCCCATGAAATTAGCTTGAGAAGAAGAAATGGACTGGCATTAGATTTCATCACTTAAAATGAAAGTAAAAGATGATATAATACCTTTAAAGTTCTAAAAGAAAATGATTTCCATTTAGGAGCACAATCAAACCACCTGTCAATTGTGAAGACCAAACAAATATGTTTTAGCTATATAAGGACTTTTCAGATATGCATTTTGCACAAGGATTTTTTATCATTATTTACTTATTATTTTGCTACAGAGTGCATGTGCTCACCAAAGAGAGTAAAGGGAAAGTGAGAAAGCAAGGCACCAAATCCAAGACTCAAACAGTGGTCGACTATGTGGGAGTCCAATGTCTTAACTACCACGCCACCTGCAGGCCCCCAGACTTTTGTTGTTGTTGTTCTAGCAAAACTAGGGCTTAGGGGAAGAAATCAAGGAAGCACATATGGTTTACAATGCATCAGACGTCTAATGAACAGAAATCCTAGTATTAAAATTTGTAATTCAAATCTGTAAAGCTGAGTAGCAGTATGAGAGAGCAGAGAACATGAAGTCAGTGTGTTCCTAGAAGGAAGTCCAGAGATAAAGTGGGCAAAAAGCTAGAAGATATTAGGCATATTAATTTCATGTTACTTTGATAACACTATTCAAAAAGAGAAAGACTAAAGGAACAAACAAAAACTGTGGTTCCATCTGACATGTTGCTTGAGGGACACAAAGATATTGTAATTAAATATATATTCTTATTCATAAACGCTTACTTTCCTACATGTAGCCCTTAGGTAAAATAGATATAATATATATAAATGACATATATTAAGAGAGAATAAAGTAATGTTATAAGAAGTATAAATGCTATGAGACTTCATAGGAAAAAAGGTTTGAAATAACCCTTGTAAGGTGGTCAGGATTCTGACTGAAGAAAATGGGAGGGGTAAAGGTAGAGACCAGTTTGACAATTGAATGAGGAGATAAAACACAAAGGTAGAAAAGATGGCCATGTACAGAAAATAGAAAAAAAGCTAGAAACTTGTTGAATGGGTTACATAATGATAGTCTTTAAATTCTGACTGAATTTATCAGTCAGAATTTTTTTGAAGTACAGTTTTTTTTTTTGTTTTTTTTTAAGAAATGGCATTAATGAGAGTACTCTACAACAGCAGTTTCTATAGTGTGATTCCCAGACTAGAATTATCAGAAAATCCTAGGGTCCTACCTCGGAGCCACTAACTTAAAACTCTGCAGTGTGGATTGACAAACCTTCCAAGTGGGTCTGATGCATGGATAATCACAGTGTCAGAACAATTAGCTAATAACACTATGTAACATGGATTACAGTGAAGCTACAGTTAAAAGGCACAGTAATTTAAGCGGTGGTGCGATAGGAGAGTCATTATGGCAACATACTTTGCAGTCCTTGATAACTGATTAGGTGCAGAGCAGGAGTGAATGAGGACAGTGGTGGTTGGTGCTTTGAACAGTAGTTGGTAGCATGAGAAGTAATGAAATCAGTCCCCGCACTACTTCAGATTCCTTATCTAATAGTTTGCACTGTCTTCCCCAAGAGCTAGTCATTTTAAACATTCTTATAAATATACTGCCAAAATAAGGCAAGGCTCTGCATCTTTATTTAACATGCTTGCTGAGTCTCATTTAGAGATACCCATAGACTGCTAGTGAGCTGACATCGTTATTTTGCTTTCTTCCTTGACTTCTAAGCTACATATTGCATTACAACTACATCCATTCTTTCAACCATAATAGAAACCTAATGAGATAATGTGAAATGACCGACTGTGGCAGGAGCAGTTAGTAAGTTATCTTATTGGCCCTCTATGAAGGAATGCTCAGGACAAAAGAAAGCCAACTAGGCTCAAAGGAAAAATGTCTAGCTTAATAGGTGTAAACAAATTTTCAAGATAAGTATTCAAGCTATTAACAAAACAAGTGAAACATTAAGCAAATATTGTCTAACTGAAACTCTAAACAGGCATCAAGCCTGACTACTCCCCCCTCAATCTCTGTACTAGATTCATCAACAAATCCTATTAGCGTTACCTTCAAGATATGTCCAGATTCTGACCTTTTCTTGCCACTGCCACTACCAGCACTAACGCTCCCTTACACTACTGCAAAACCTTCCTGCTAACCTGCTTTCATCCTTGGTTCATTATTGACTGTACTGGGTGGGACAAGTATTGCTCTCAAGGAGAACTGGGGCTGCCTCTAGCTTTTTGAGCTTTATTGGAACATAATGGATGCGTCATGAACGGCTATGGCAGCTTTCATGCTGCAGTGGCAGAGCTGAATGGCTGTGACAGACTACTGTAAATTCCACAAAGCCTAACATATTTTCTATCTGATCCTTTACAGAAAAAGTTTGCCAAGCCCTGATTTATATGCAACACAGTAGTCAAAGCGATCCCTTAAGAATATGTCGCACCCTGACTCATAATCTTTCACATACTTTCTATCTCAAAGTAAAAGCTAAAATCCTTGAAAATGATCTGCTTGCTGTTATTCTACTCCTCAAGCCCACCAACTGTACTGTGAGCTCTGTCTGAATGGCCTTCTCCAGACATCTGTGTCTGCACCTCACTTGCATGAGGTGTTTCTGCCCAAATGTCACTTTCGCAGTAAGAATTTCCTTTCTATTACTGCACTTAAAATTGGGGATCATCCTTCCTCCTAAGCATAATCTGCCTTTCTCTGGCACTTTACTTTTCTCCATAATATTTACTACCGGACATACTTAAAATTAGTCTGCTCCCTTCTCTCAAGTCAGCCCCATGGACACGTGAATACTCCACTGTCCAATGTTCTTTATTCCTTGCACTAGAAGAGTACCTAGCCCATAGCACACATCAGTAAATATTTACTATATGGAAAAAGCACAGCAATATGGTAGGTAAGTAAAATTAAATGATCACATGTGATACAGGAAGTTAAGGCATTTATACATTTTTTTCTTACAATTTCAAGGCTAACAGCACTATGGTTGTTAGTATTACTAAAGAAGATATGCCAACATCTTTTAAATTACTTAATGTATTCTTCAAATAAATAGGATAATATTCTTCAAATAAATAGGGTAACTTTCTAAATAAGGCTATAAAAATTATCACAATTCTAGTACGACTGACTTTTCCTCACCTTATACTAATTATACTTATTAAAAACTATGTTTTTCCATCCCCACCCCAACTTTGCAAGCTATAGAACAAAAAGACCATACAGTTTTTTAGAAGGCTAGGGCCCGATGCTCTCGAGTTTGAGAAACCTGGAGTTTGAGAAACCAGATGTTTTCTATTCCCCATTAGAAGGTTATTTTGTTAATTATAAAATTCCAAGAAGCAAAAATGAATTAGCTTTACTTACTATGAGGTATGAGGTGTTAAGGTGATAGTACATATTCAAAAATGCCTTAAATCAAGACAGGCTGGCGCCATTTTCATTTCACATTATTTTTATGGGCCAGCACTAGGTGTACACCACCATTCACAAACACTGTTATGGCAAAGCATCAGTGTCACTTTTTAAACCTTACTCCTTAAGGTTTAGTTTCTAATGTAATCCCTTGGTCAGCTTTATATTCAGCATGTTAAAATTAGCTTTTCTTTAAAGAGACATTTTATCTATAAGTGTATAAGTCAACTGTCAACCAGTGCAGTAATCATTCAACAACATTGGTTTTCTTCTTTCCAGTTTGTTTTTCTTTTCTTTTTTCTTTCTTTCTTTTTTCTTTTTTTTTTTTTTTTTTTTTTGTTTGTTTTCTGGAGAGGTTTTTGCTATAGGGCACATGCGCTCACCAGAAAGAGAGAGACAGAGAAATAGAAAGCGAGAAATCCCCCCACAGGGGGGATGCTTCTCCATTCTCCTCTTATGATTTTGGGCAGGCACACACACATGCCCTGTGTGTTTTAAGTCATCACATCCAAGACTCAAACCACAGTCAACATAGCCATTACACCATCTGCTGGTCCCAGTTTTATCCTTAAGTGGTTAAGTAAGATCTGTTTCTAGGGGCTGGCAGGTGGCGTGGTGGTTAAGGTGCTGGACATCCACATGGCTGACCATGATTTGAATCCTAGACCTGGCTGCTTGCTTTCCTACTTTCCCTCTCTTTCTCTCTGATCAGATTAGAATAAATAAGTTAATTAATTAAATTAAATAAACAATTTTTAAAAGAAATATGTGCTTCTGCAAGGCATTTTAAAAAATTCTTTCTTTCCTTCCTTCCTTCTCTTTTCTTTCGTTTTATACAGACCAAATTGGGGAAAGAGCATGAAAAAACAAAAATAATCACTTCATTCCATTGTTAGTGGTAAACTAAATGATCAACAGCACAGATTAGGTACCTGGAGTCCTAATAAAGAAACTTAAAAACTCAAGTAAAAGGAAATACTCCACATTCTAGGAAAAGATAATAAAAATTTAAGAACTAAATTTTTTTTTTTAAATCTAAGTAACTACTTTCCATAATCCCAGTTTTCAATAAATTGGAAGGAATAATTTTTCTCTAAAATCAATTTCTGTTTGGCAGATGCAGGTCACTATATTTTATCTCAATGCTTCACCCTTAAATTGTTTAATGGTTTGTTAAATTACAGAAAAAATAAGTGTTTTTTTTGTTTTTTTTTTTTGCGTCTGGGACCAGAAGATGGTGTAATGGCTACATCGCTGGACTGCCATGTAGTTGACTGCGGTTGGAGTCTCAGACCCAGTGGCTTAAACTCATGCTGGGCATCTGTGTGTGTATGTGTATGTGTGTGTGTGTGTGTGTGTGTGTGTGTGTGTGTGTGTGCATGCACGCGCCCAAGATCCTGAGAGGAGAATGGAGGAGAAGGAATTGAGGTGTGGTCATTCTGGGGGGGGGTGATTTCTCACTTTCTGTCTCTCTGTCTCTCTCTGTCTTTCTGGTGAGCACATATGTCCTATAGCAAAAACCTATCAAAAAGAAAATATTTTTTGTTTTTCTACTTCTTACCTGTGGTATGACCAGATTTTAAACTTTGTTTATGCATAAAAGTGTTAAACAATAACATAATATGCTCTTCCACCTAGTGTCACAGTGCATTTATTTTTCTATGTCAAAACATAAAAAGCTTTAGCATTACATTGTATTTTTCTTTAAAACATTCTCATTTAGGAATAAATATGCCCTTGTTTCTTTCTGTTTTGCTATTTGTTATCTAACTCTGGTGGCACTTGGAAACTGGCTTCTTACTGGAAGTGAGGAAATATATGATTATGTTTCAACACATTCACTGGAATAAATAGGGAAAACTAAGGAATAGAGTAATATTCGCACCTCATGACTGGGGAAGGGAAGTGAAAGATAAATGGAAGAAAGAAGGAAATTAGTTTAATCTGAGACTTTAAGTTTACGGGTTGGCAGAACAGGCATGTTCATACAGATAAACTGGTAGGCAATTAAAAATTAAGAACAGAAATGTACAATTCTGAATTCTTAATATTTCTCTTAAAATTACTCAGCATGACTAGCTTATAAATTATCATTTGTCAACTCTCCAAACACCACTAAAAAAACCTCACTGACTAGCAAAGCTAAGTTTATTAGTCTAACTACAGTAGAAGTTAGAAAAAGAGGAGGAAAAGGCAGCCAAGAGTATAGTAAGGTTTTAGAGACGGGGCTGGGCTGGACTACCTTAATGGAGGTTACACATTGGTTAGAGAAGGCTAAGTTTATGACAAACAGTTTTGGATTGGTGAGTATATGAAATGAGAAGTCTTGAAGCAAGTCTTACTGAGCAATAAATCATGATAAATAAGCGACTTTAGCTGGTCCACAGTCAGGAGTGAGTATTTCCTAGAGCAAGTGGTTAAACTGTGTTTGCTTATCCTCAGTATTTAGCATCAAGACAGGGAAATAACTCTGTGCCCAGAAATGTCTAGCATGCCCAACATTATATTGGTGTTGGTTCCCCTATTTTGAGAGATTAAAAAACCTTTTAATATTTATTAAATATTTATTAAATATTTTATATACCATTTGGGAATGGTATATAGTCTTTGTTGTGAATTGGTAAAATTAAATGGCATACTCAGGGATGAACAATATGCTGGAGTTCACAGGATTATCTGGAACACAACCAGATAATCACAACCAGAGAAAATATAGCTGGGTTGTTGAGGCTATCAAATTAACCAATTCTGACTAGAAAATCTGCATGTTCCTGCCCATAGCTTTCAAAGCAAAAACTTCACATAGGAACATCATGCCTATTGTTAAAAATAGGTTAAAAAAAAATCACAGAATAGTCTTAAACTGTTTAATAAAGCTGAGTTAAATTCATCAAATACAGAAACCATCTTTGCATTTAAATTGGTGAGTTATTAAAGAACATTCTTCAATAAGTTTTAAAGTAATCTGTGCCTTTAGAGAAGTGGTTTAATTTCTGAAGAGTTTTTACGTTCTTTGCAGATTTAAACTCTCTTTTTGCATACAGTCTAAAAAGGAATATATCCTGTAAACCTAGTCAAAGAATGATTCATTTGACATGACTGATAATGTCTATAATTAAATTAAAGTTTATTTGATGTTAGAAATTAATACCCGAAATGGTAGAGAAATGTAAAAGATGAGTTATTTTGTAGCAGATTCAAAATTAAATGAAGAAAGATTAATTCATTTTCATAAGGAATTATACCTTTTAATCAAAGTACTTAAGGAATTACCAAGTAGCATTATACTCACTCACTTTTATGTTCCCAAAATAAATTCCATCATTTTGTAGGGTAAAATGTATCATGTTAAACCACCAGGGATATAGACTTAAATTTAAGAACTTAGTGTTTAACTATAGATACTTTTCTAAAGTGTGACAGCAATAGTTTATTTTATTACTGCTTCTCTACCATTATTATTATACAGAATAATTCTCATTTTTCCTCTTTTCACTTCCCACAAATAAGTTTGCTTTAGGCTTTAATTTTGTCCAGGTTTTTGTATTTATGCAGTTTAGTTTATCATAAAAGTTTCTATTTTAGAATCTAACTTGAGTCATCATAACCATTTGTTTGAATATCATCATATTTTCAAGATAAAATATAACCCTAAAGATCATTTGATTATTTAAAAAAATCTCTCTATATATTAACAAATATACTTAAAAGAAATAAGCTCACATATATGAAGTTTGATTGATAAAGATAATTCAATTTCCAGTCACTCTAATGCTCAAATAAGTAAACAAAAGTTGACTTTGAGAAAAGATAAAATAATAAAGTAGGACAGCAGAAATAAGATTCCAGATTCATGGAATTTAAAAAGGAACTTCGGGATTATATTCCTTGCTTCTTCCCTCACCGCATTCTCCAAATATTCAATGCTCCTGCCAAGATTTATTGTTAGTATAACAAGCCAAGTATATTTATGTTATTCTTGCTTGAAGTATCTTCGGGTTCATTCATTTAGATTTAACTTTTTCTTTGGATACAAATGAAATGTTATAGTACCCCCTGTGCAGAATAGGCAATTATCTCTTTCTGCCATCCAACAGAATTGTTTATAATATCATTATAGCATAACATTTAATTTTCCTATTAGAATAATTTACTTTCATTTATTGCTTCATGAGGTTATCCTCTCAAAAAAATCAACTTTTTGTTTCATTGATTTTTGTATTTCATTGTTCTTTTACTCTCAATTTCACTTATTTCTGCTCTAATCTTATTTAGTTCTAGTATTTTTGTGGTTGCTTTTCTGTTCCCTGAGATGTGTCATTAGGTTATCTATTTGCCACCTTTCTATTTTTTTTCTTGTGGGCACTAATTACTATATACTTCTCTCTTAGGACAGCCTTCACGGCATCCCAAAGATTATGGAGCATTGTATGTTCATTATCACTGGTTTCAATGAATCTTTTCATTTCAGTCTTAATCTTTTCATTAGTTTTGAAGTTGTTAAGGAGTAAACTGTTTAGTTTCCATGTTTTTGTGGATTTTCAAAGGCTCTGTTGTTGATTTCAAGTTTAATTCCACTGTGATCAGAAAAGATGCTAGATATATTTGTGACACTTTTTAATTTGTAAAGGCTTGTTTTGATTCTATTACATGGTCAGTCATTGAAGATGTTCCATATTGGGCTGAAAAACAATGTGTACTTTGCAGTGGTTGGGTGAAATGTTCTATATATGTCTGTCAGGTCCAATTGGTTTACAGTATCAATTAGCTCCTATGTCTCTTTATTTTTTTGTCTAGACGACCTGTCAAGTGGTGACAGTAGGGTGTTGAAGTCCCCAACAAGTAGTGTGTTGCAGTTTATCTCTGCTTTTAGATCTAGCAGTCTTTCTTTTATGTATTTGAGTGCCCCAGTGTTCAGTCTGTAGATATTGATAATTATTATGTTTTCTTGGTGAATCAGTCCCTTTAACACTATATAGTGTTCTGGTCTCTTTTTACAGTTTTTATCTTGAAGCCTATTGTGTCTGATATCAATATCATGACTCCAGCCATTGTTTTTTTAGTTTCTATTTGCATGCAATGACTTTTTCAAGCCCTTCACTTACAATCTATGTTATGCCTTTATCCATGAAGTATCTATGCTGCTATGATAAATATTCCAAATTATTTTTCTGACATTTCTGAGACTTCTGCAATGGTCTAATCTTTTGTTGATACTTTCAAAAGAGATTTTCTTGTAAGCAGCATATATAGGCTCCTGTTTATTTTTTTTAATTCATTATTTTAATAATGTGTCTTTTAGTTGGGGAATTTATTTTTTTAAGATTTTATTTTTTATTTATTCATTTATTTATGCCTAATTTTACCAGAGGGGGAGAGAGAGAGAGAAAGAAAGTGAGAAAGCAAGCCACCAGGTCCAGGACTTGAACCGTGGTCAACCATGTGTAAGTGTCCAGCACCTTAACCACCACTCCACCTGCTGGTCCCCATTAAGTGGAAAATTTAATCCATTAACATTTAATATTATTATTAGTATATGTGGAGTTATCTCAGCTATTTTTGATAGTCATTGTTTTTTTTTTTTTTTTGAGAGATTTTCACTGTAGGGCGTGTGCACTCGCCAGACAGACAGAGAGAGACATAGAGACAGAAAGCGAGAAATCACCCCCCAGGGGGGATGGTCACGCCGCAATCCCTTCTCCTTCATTCTCCTCTCGGGATCTTGGGCACGCATGCACATGCGCCCGGCGTGAGTTTTAAGCCACCGGGTCCGGGACAGGAACCGCGGTCGACTACGTGGGAGTCCAGTGACATAGCCATTACGCTAACTGCTGGTTCCCGTCATTGTGATTTTTATTTCTATTTGTCCCCTATTGCTTTCTTGATGTAGCATTTCCTTAAGCATTTCTTGAAGAACTGGTCTAGTGTTGGTAAATTCTTTCAGTTTTTGTTTTCCTAGCAATGATTTTATTTTTCCTTCCCATTTGGAACATAATCTTGAGAATTAATATTCTTGGCTAGATTTTTTTCTTTCATATTTTAATTATATCTTTGCATTATTTCCTTGGTCTGTTTTCTTTCTGATGTGAGGTTAGAGGTTAGTCTGATGGAATATCCTTTGTATGTTTAAGTTGAAGTTTCTCTCTCGCCATTTTTAGAATATCATCCTTGTCTCTGACTTTTTTTTAGGTCTTTGTCATAGGGTACATAGACTCACTGGAGACAGACAGAGAGAGCTAGTGAGTGGGAAAGTGAGAAATCACCTCCTGGGCAGGTGGCCAAACCACAATCCCTTCTCCTTTACTTTCTTTCCTCTTGGGAATTTGTGCATGCACACACATACGCATGGTATGATTTTCAAGCCTCCAGGATTTGAACTGGTCATGTTAAGTAAGTGCCTTAACCACCCTGCTACCTGCTGGTCCCTTTGTCCTGGATTTTTGCCAATTTGGCTATGATGTGCTATGGAGAGGATCTTCTTATATTGAAACTATTTGGTGTCCTTTGTATTTCCTGGCTCCAGATCCCTCTATATTTGTTAAGATTTAGAGAATATTTCACTTAAGGGATTGTCTGAATTTCTTCACCTTCTGGAATACCCATTAGGTGGATATTCAGTTACCTAACGGTGAATTTCTCATTTGTTGTCCTATATTTTTTTTGGGGGGGGTGTTTATTGGCATAGAGTGCATATGCTTACTAGACAGAGACAGAGAGACGGACAGAGAGGGAAAGTTAGAAATCACACCCCCCTCTTCCCCCAGCACCACCATGGCTACACTGCAATCCCTCCTCCAGTCTCCTCTCAGGATTTTGGGCATGCACATACATAAATCTAGCATGAGTTTTGCCACCAGGTCTGAGACTCAAACCATGGTAGTCCATGTGGGAGTCCAGCACCTTAACCACCATGCCCTCTGCTGTTCTCTCTCTCTCTCTCTTTCTCTCTCTCTCTTTTTTTTTTTTTTTT
>NW_006160160.1:2397644-2401348 GCF_000334495.1 Tupaia belangeri chinensis
ACTACATGGGAGTCCAGTGACATAGCCATTACGCTAACTGCTGGTCCCAGCTGTTCTCATTTTTAATGGCTATGTTTTCATTCTTTTTGATAGATTGGACTATATCAGAGGTTTCGTCTTCAAGGTCAGAGATTGATTCTTCTGTATGGTCTAATCTGTTATAAATACTTTTTATTTATTATCATCATATTCTTGTTTATATTACATTGAATTGCATATAACTTCACAGTGTATTACATTGCTTTTTCAAAAGGGGATGCCATGCATGTCAGTCAATACAGAGACATTAAAATCCCCATTTCATCATTCAGTATCTTTTCATTGTTTTTCCCGTTCATTATTATTATGATTTCAATTATTTTTTTAACCAGTCAATCACTATTTCTCATTTTGCTTATAAAAAGACTTTACCCATCATGAAATACTTCTCAGACCAATCCAGTTGAGAATACTATACATGTCATCATCAACAGGTAATAAGCCATATCTGTGTCCCACTAATGTCATGTCTCTCTCTTGTTCTCTTGCTATCTTTCTCTATCCTCTTCTCTTCACCCACCCCATTCCACACTGTCTTATTCTCCTTAAGTATTTTCACTGCTTTTATGTCCTCCAATATTTCGCTCTCTACCATAGAGTGCGGATAGTCGGTATATATTAAGTGGATACATACAATATCTTTCTTTCAAAGCCTGGTTTACTTCACTCAGCAATAGATCCTCCATATCTGACCACTTTCTATCAAATGCCAGGGTCTTGTTATACTTTTGAGAAAAGTTTTAATTTTTTGGTACGATATCCTTCATCTCCATAAATCTGTCTGATTGCCTTTATTATTTTTTTTTCGCTATAGGGTGCGTGGACTCACCAGACAGACAAAGAAAGACAGAGAGACAGAAAGCGAGAAATCACCCCCCAAAGGAGATGGGCATGCTGCAACCCCTTCTCCTCTGTTCTCCTCTTGGGATCTTGGGCACGCATGCACACATGCCCAGCGTGAGTTTTAAGCCACCGGGTCCGGGATGTGAACCGCGGTCGACTACATGCGAGTCCAGCGACATAGCCATTACACTAACTGCTGGTCCCTGTCTTATTGCTTTTGAAGGTATATGTCTCTTTATGGAATTCCTCCTTCATGTTATGGAATGATTTTCTCATCTCCTGAAATTATCCATTTTCTCTTGCATTTCATTCAACTTTGTTATGATGAATATTCTGACTTCTTTTTTCTGGTATTTCTGGTTTCCTGTATTTTACTCACTGTTGGTGAGGAATTATTGTGTTTCTTTAGGAGAGAGATATTTCCTTGTATTTCATATTTCTTGTGCATTAATTTTTTAGGCATGTGATAGAGTAGTTCTTCCTCTTAATTTCTGGAGCAGATTTTGTAATGCTGTCGGGGAGGACAGCCCTAGGTCCCATGTGTGCTCCTGGCAATGTGGTTCGAAAACCAGTTGCATCTTCAGATCTACCTGGAGGCTTCATAGGTTAGTCTAGGAGAGCATGGAGGAAAGCCCACATAAGGAATTCAAGATGTGGGTCTTGAGTGGTCTGTGTGGAACACTTGAGAGAAGTGCCTTTCTCAAGGCCTGAATGTGGCCATGGGAGGATGACTGGGGGGAGGGGAGATAATGGCAGATCTCAGGTCCTGGGTGTGGTCCTTGGAAGGTATTCCAGGAGGGGTCAGAGAACAGCTGTGCCTGTCAGGATCCAAGCTAGGCTTACTTACCCTTCCTCTTATTTCTGGCAGCAGGTAACCTTCCAGTTCTAAATGCAGCCCTGGCAAGGTTGTCCAGAGGCAGAGTGAACTTCTGTGCTATATGGAGCCCTGTGAAGGCTGTCAATGAGGGGTGAGGAGCAAACTTATGTGTAAGGCCCTCACCACAAACTGCAACTGTTGCACATAGGGGTTCAGGGAGGCTACTTAGTTTTGAACAGATTCCTGCTAGAAGTTGGTTGGCTATCTTGTGCACTCCAGGGTCAGGGGACGATCTAGGGTGGTGTCTGTCTTCCTCACTCTGACATGGGGGGGAAGGTTTCTTCCTCTCTGTCAGATGTCCTTCCCCTTTCCTTTGCCTACACTTGTAGTTTAGAAGGTCCCAGAAGAGCTGTACTGACGGTGGTTTCAGATGGGGCAGGTAGCCATCTTCCTGGACTTGAGTCTAATGGGAGGGAGAGTGCATGCCTGCCCAGTCTGCCAGACAGGAGTAGTGACCAAATTCCCATATCTCTGTTGGGTTTGGGGTGCTTTCTTTTGCATCCTCTGCTCTCTCAGTGCTGTGGCGTCTTAACTGTAGACACAGCGCAGTCCACCAGCTGGTAGGCTTATAGGACAGTGCGGTTCAATTTCTGGTTTGGGGTGAGGGTGGGGTGCGAGGTCCTATTGTTTTTTCTGAAGCCTGATGCTCATACACCTCCCTATGTTGTGTGTTAGCTCCATTCCAGTTTCGTGGCTCCTATTTGGGTGAAAAGAGTTGGAATTCATGGTAGGAATATGGAGTTTGGAGTTTCAATTAAGAGTTTCTCTCGTTTACTTCCTTGAAAGGAAGGGAGTGGAGGGAAGCTGGGGGTGGGGGTGATGAAAGCCATGGTGGAGAATCCTCCAGAAACTCACTGGCTTTAGATTACCTTCTCCTCTAAATAGTAACTATGTGAACTGGAATTTCCTGCCAACATTTTCTTGTGCTTTATCAGTGCTGCCTAACTTCTCTTTCTGCAGGGGTTCATGCAGGCAGTGGCTGTGACTCAGGTACCTGCAAGGTGCAGAGGCAGCAGGGACTGGCTCTTGTCTCAGGCAGTGGCCATGTTCCTTTTTGGTTGTACACTCTTTGAAGTAGGGGCTACGCATGTCTAACCACGAACTCACAAAGTCTATTGCATGTGTCCATTCAGGCACAATGGTCTCCCATCTTCCTATTTTGATGCAAATATTACTGTTCCCAAAAGTATATGTTCCTTTTAATAATTTTTGTTTTTCTGATGACCTGATAGTTTTCTTCAAATTCACACATAAATTGCCTATGTATGAATGCTTATTAGATTGTGGCAATTAAAGAATATAAAAACGGAAATATAAAGGTCTCTTTGTGTATTCATATTAAATTTTAAAGTTTAACAATTCATTCAGTTGGCTCACACTGAACATATAAATTATGCATTAGAGGTCAGGATAAATGAAGTAATATTGTCATTTTAGGGGATTTTATAAGTGTAGCAAGATAGGCATTTTTTATAAGACATCTGATAAATCATTATTGTCTTTAATGGATTATTTAATTTTTAATAGAAATTTAAACAATTATTTAATTTTATTTACTCATTCATTTATTTTAATTTGACTAGAGAGACACACAGTGAGAGAGAGAGAGAAAGAGAAAGCGAGAAAACAAGCTACCAGGTCTGGGAATTGAATCGTAGTTGGCCATGTGGGAATGTCCAGTGCCTTAACCACCATGCCACATGCTGTTCACAAATGGATTATTTTAAACACAGAGTATCTAAATAGTTATTAGATAAATGGCTATATTTTCTTTTTTTTTCTTGTATCTATGTTTGCTTTCTATACCATTTTCCCCCACATTTTATTGAATTACTAAAGACCTTAATTAATCTAAATATTTTCATAGCAAACACAGCTGATATATACATTTCCATGAACACAAGTCTAACTTTAGGCATCCTATAAAGTAGCACCTAGCTGGGGC
>NW_006160160.1:2402840-2410128 GCF_000334495.1 Tupaia belangeri chinensis
TTCTCTTCTGCAGTTCATTGTCTCTCTTCTCTTCCATCTCTGTTAGCTTCACCATTATGAATGTTCTAAATTCTTTATCAGACATTTTCATGATTTCCATTGAACTGCTTGTAGATGAAGAGGAGTTATTCTTTTCCCTTGGAGGAGAGGTATTTTCTTGCTTTCCCATATTTTTTGTGGTCCTGCAGTGATTTCTAGTCATCTGATAATGGTGTGTTTCTTTCTAATTCTTCTTTTTTTTTTTTGGAGAGGTTTTCACTATAGAGCGCGTGTGCTTGCCAGACAGACAGAAAGAGAGACATAGAGACAGAAAGCGAGAAATCACCCCCCAGGGGGGATGGTCACGCCGCAATCCCTTCTCCTCCCTTCTCCTCTCAGGATCTTGGTCACGCACGCACACGTGCCCGGCGTGAGTTTTAAGCCACCAGGTCCGGGACACGAACCGTGGTCAACTACGTGGGAATCCAGCAACATAGCCATTACGCTAACTGCTGGTTCCCTGTTTCTTTCTAATTCTTGAAGTTCAATCTAGTTCACAGGAGCCATGAGGAATCTTCTTCTGAAGGCCTCGCCTCTCTTGCCACTCTAGCTTGTTTGCTGTAGGCTGAATTATCAGTAGAAAATCTTCATTTCTCTAGTACCCTGAAATACCTAGTTCACAGGAGCCATGAGGAATCTTCTTCGGAAGGCCTCGCCTCTCTTGCCACATTAGCTTGTTTCCTGATGCTGGATTATCAGTAGAAAATCTTCATTTTTCTCGTACCCTTCCTGCAAATTCCTCTGTGGATCCATGGTTGAGGAAGAGCCGCTCTGTCCCACTGAGGGAGAGGAAGTTCCCTGTTTTCCCACACGTGCGCCTCTGTGCTGGCTTCTACCATCTGGAGGCCCAGATCCCCTCCTGCTTTCTATTGTCCCCTCTATAGTGGGGCAGGGGGGAGAGCTCTCTTCCTGTCTCTGGACCAGGAGCACCTGGGGCCAGCTTGGAGATTTTTCAGGTGGAAGGAGAAAACTATGAAGTCTAGAGTATTCCCGGGCCAGGCTTGGAGGCAGGAAGAAGCCCTATATTTTCAACCTTAAACATTATAGACACTTTAAACTATAGTTTCAATAATATTTTATGTGTTTAATAAATGTCTGACCATCCCATACATAAAAAAATATTAGCTACATCTGTGGGTTCTGCATCTGTGGATTCAACTAATCACAAATGGAAAATACTTGAAAAATTTTTTTAAAAATCCAAAAATATAATACAACTATTTACATAGTATTTATTCACATATATTTTATCAGGCATTGTAAGTAATCCAGATATAATTTAAAGTACAGAGGAAGATGTGTGTAGGTCATATGCAAATCCACACCATTTTACAAAAGGGACGTGAGTATGCATATTTTAGAATCCATGGGGATCCTTGAACCAGTCCCTCATAGATTCCAAGGGATGACTGTATTCTCTCTCAAAGAAGGGGGTGGGGGGGACAGCCAGTGGTATGGTAGTTAAAATGGCTGGATCTCACTGTCTGACTGACTGAATGTATGGTGTAAGTCCCAGACCCGGCAGCCTGAAAAACATATGGGACACGTGTGCAGACATGGCCAATATCCAGAAAGGAGAATGTAGGAGAAGGGATTGTAGCATGGCCATACCTCGGCAGGGGGGGGGGGGAATTCTCACTTTCCCCTTTTTTCTCGCTCTGTCTCTCTCTCTCTCTCCAGGGACTGTACACACCCTAGCAAAAACTAAAAAACAAACAAACGAACAAAAAACTACCTGTCACTCTAAATTCTACCATCCTCATATCACCACTGCTTAGTTCAAACTTTCACCATCTCTCTTGAATTACTATTGATAACATGCTCTCCTCTATCTAATTTTCATGCTCAAATAGAAATTTTTCAAATCCATTCTCTACATAACTGTTACAATTAACTTCCTGAAAATAAATTGTAAAATAACTTCTAGTTTTCTTGCTTAAAATTTTCACTGACCCTTTAGTCACTTTCCAAGACCTTTAATGATCTGACTCCTAACTCTACAATCTCATTTCCTCCCCCCAACCTTGCTCTCATAATTAAAAAACAAACAAGCAAACAATAACAATAGTTTAAACTCTTTTGAATATAGACATTTGCAATTTAAGGTAATTTTGCGTATTTTGTTCCTTGGTCTTGATACGCATTCCAGTTAAGTTCTTCATTAATCTTGAAATGATTTTCTGGAATCTAACTTTTAAAGAACTTTCTTTCTCACTACTACTCCAGAATGATCCCTGCCAGGTAGTGTTAACTGAAAACCTAAAAATTTTGTGTTTCTCCTAATGATATTGATGAATAATTCATGAAGAAAGACAATATATTTGACATATTAATTTACCATGAAATAAAGCATTCTGAAGGCAAGCCAAGGAAATTTTTTGCAACATTTGTTAAGAATAAGTTGGAAATCAAAAAATATATTAAACAAATACCTATTTAATGACCGTAGTAAGGTATATAGCATCAGCTAGGTGCTACTTTATAATATATTCATTCTACTCAGAGTTTCATGCCTAAAGTCAGACATGCATTCAGAGATATGTATATATCAGCGGAATTTGCTATTGAAAATAGTTAGATAATTTAAGAAATTTTGTTAATCAATAAAATGTGGGGAAAAACAGGAGTGGAAAACAACTGTAGACACCAGAGTTAGTGTGGAAGGAGGGTGGGAAATGGCAGAGGGTGAGAAATGGGGGAAAATATATATACGTGTGTGTGTGTGTGTGTGTGTAAAACTAGAAATGGAAAATTTTTGATGATAACATACATGATTAAGCCACTATGTAGTATATTCTGGATGGAAAATCACATTTTGTATGCTGTGACAATGCTCAGTGAATGAATGTAAATTAATTAATTAACTAATTGAAAATGAGAAAAATTTAAAAAAGAATAACTTGGAAATCCTTAGTAAGAATTAAACACCATAATATTTAGAAAAAAGTCACCTTAAATTCACAGAAAATAGAAAAAATGATTTTCTAAAAGTAAAGAGATTAAGAACACAGAATTACAGAACACACATAAAATAATTAGTATAGTGCTTGGAACACAACTGTATATTCTTAAAAGCTAAGTACTATTATAATTAACACTATTTTTATTAACTAAAGTGATGATGCTTAGATTAAAAGTTGTTTTAGGTCATCATAGGTACTTCTGGTCTTGGTATTAAGAATTACAAATTCTGCCAAACTCTCCTGAGAGAGTTTTTTAAGAAAAAAAACTCAGTTATAAATGATTTAATCATACTAATAAATGAGATAAATAATAAAATCTTTTGTTACTTCCCAAGTAACAAATTTGTAATGGCACTTTCCCTAATGGAAATCATTTTATCACTAAGAAATTCTATTGAAGAGACTTACCAACTTGTACTTGCCAAAAGTTCCTTTGTTACCACAAGTTAAAAGAAATCCATCAAATAATTAACACAGCAAAATGTAAGGCAATTCTTTTCTTATAGCGTTATAAATTTTAAAACAGTTAGTAAGAACTAGTTTACCTTCAGGAGCATCTGCATCACATCTCTTTGGCACAGAAAGGGTTGAATTGCCTTTATGGTCATCAGAAGTTATATTGCTCAGAAAGATGAAAATATAATTAAAATATAATTATTATATTAATAAATACATTTGGATTTAAAAAGTAATCTCTGTAAAGTGTATACAGTCAACTTAATTACAGGGAATACATCCAAAAGCTCCCAATGTATACCTGAAACATTGGATAGTCCTATATATACAACATTTTTTTTCCCTATAAATGCTTATCTAAGATAGAGTTTAATTTATAAATTATGCACAGTAAGAGTCACAACAGTAACTAATGATAAAATAGAGCAATTATAACAATGCAATGTACTAAATTTATGTGAATATGCTTTCTCTCTCTCAAAAGATCTTATTGTACTATACTCACAAATTTTCAGACTACATTAACCACAGATAAATAAAACTGTAGAAAGTGGAACCATGGATAAGAGGTACTACAGCACTATGTTTTCTAATAATATCTATTTAACATTCTAAAAACTAAATTTTACACAAAATTGAAATAGGAGAAAAATAATTACAATAAATTTAACATTAGGGCTTTTTATAACTATCCTTAAGGTCATATGTTGAACAACAGGGTGTCTGTCCAGAACACAATCCATTTCTAACCCAAAGATGGCAGCCACAAAGAAACAGTACTTATTTGTTTGCAGAACAGTAAAGAATATCTTTTATCTATATAAAAGAGCAATCTTCCTTTATTCATAAAATAATATTTAATAAGTAAACTATTAGGTTGCTACAAAAGCAACTGTGTGTTTGCATTGCTGAAATCTGCCATTTGATATATTTGCATACATTCTTAAATAAATGTGGCAATATTTTACTCCATTTTAATGCATATTTCTTGCTAAGATGTATTACTTGCTGTTTATCTTATTTGTATTTCAGGCTATGGAAATATGTTAGACAAAAAGCAAATTCAAGTGATTTTCTTACTCAAGTTCAGAAGAGGTATTAAAGCAGTGGAGACAACTCACAACATCAACAACGCATTTGGCCCAGGAACTGCTAACAAAAGCACAGTGCAGTGGTGGTGGTTCAAGAAGTTTTGCAAAAAAAAAAGAGACTTGAAGATACAATACCTTCACTGACACTGGTCAACAGAAAGGGCCCAATAGGGAACCAGCAGTTTAGCGTAATGGCTATGTCGCTGGACTCCCATGTAGTAGACCGCGGTTCGCATCCCGGACCTGGTGGCTTAAAACTCACGCTGGGCACGTGTGCGTGCATGCCCAAGATCCCGAGAGGAGAATGGAGGAGAAGGGATTGCGGCGTGACCATCCCCCCTGGGGGTGATTTCTCGCTTTCTGTCTCTATGTTTCTCTGTCTGTCTGGCAAGTGCACGTGCCCTATAGCGAGAATCTCTCCAAAAATAAAAAAAAATTAAAAAAATTAAAGAAAGGGCCCAATTCTTCTCCACGAAAACTGCACATGTGACTACACATCACAATCAATGCTTCAAAAGTTTAAGGAATTGGGTTACGAAGCTTGATTTTTTTTTTTTAATAGATTTTTTTTACTATAGAGCACGTATGCTTGCCAGAGAGAGAGAGACATAAAGCAGGAAATCATCCCTGGGGCGATGGCAACACCACAATCCCTTCTCTTACAGTCTCCTCTTGGGATTGTGGGCATGCACGCATGTGCTTCCGGTGTGCATTTGAAGCCTCTGGGTCTGGGATTCAAACCATGGTTGGCCATCTGGGCATCTACAGACACAGCCATTATGCTATCTGCTGGCGCCAGGACTATAAAGTTTTGCCTCATTTGCCATATTCCCCTGACTTCTCGCCAGAGACCACTACATCTTCAAACATAATGACAACTTTGTTTTTTGTTTTTGTTTTTGTTTTTCAAAAAGATGAGCTATTTCAATTATTCAGCTCTTCAATGAGGAGTACGAAAATACTCATAGAAGCCAGGGCTTCTTTCCACAGCTTACAATCTCACCATCTATTTTCCTGCAGCTTTGATCCTGTGAGAGCCACACCTAGCCCACCATGGCACTCACTTTCTCTGGCTCTTAGCAACGTTTGAAGGGAAAACACTTCCACAACCAGCAGGATGCAAAAGATACTTTTAAAGAGTATGTTGAATCCCAAAGCATGGACTTTAATGCAACAGGAATAAACAAACTTACTTATTATTAGCAAAAATCTGTTGGTTGTATTGGTTCCTATTTTAATTAATAAAATATGTGTTTGAGCCTAGCTATAATGATGGGCCAGGGACCAGCAGGTGGCATAATGGCTATGTCACTAGACTCCCATGTAGTCGACTGCAGTACAAGTCCCGGACCTGGTGGCTTAAATTCACGCTGGGCATGTGTGCATGCGTGCCCAAGATCCTGAGAGGGGTATGAAGGAGAAGGGATTGCAGCATAGTCATCCCCCCAGGGGGTGATTTCTTGCTTTCTGTCTCTCTGTCTCTCTCTGTCTTTCTGGTGAGCACATGTGCCCTATAGCAAAAACACCTCTAAAAAAAAAAATAAAACAGAATAATCTCATAGACTGAATTAATAATGAGATTCCATTAAAGCAATGCTCAAACTAGGCCTGAAATACGGTTTTGACCTGAACTGTTAGAAAGCAGAGCAAGAAGTATTCTAGGAAAAGAAAACAAAATAAACAAAAGCTAAATCATATATGGTCGAAACACTAATTGTCAAAATACCCAAACTTGGACTCCAACTAAAACTTAAAATAGTTGACTTTAGAGGGATCAACAGATGATGCAATAGTTATGTCACTGAACTCGCCCATAGTCGATTGCTATTAGAGTCCTGGACACAGCAGCTTAAAACTCATGCAAGGCGTGCATGTGTGCAAGCTCAAAATCCTGAAAGGAGAATGGAGGCAAAGGGACTGTGGCACGACCATAGCCCCCCAGGAGGTGAGCTGTGATTTCTCAATTTCTGTCTCTCTCTGACTCTCCAGTGACCACACTGCTCTATAGCAAAAATCTCTCTCTCAAAAAAAAAAGTAAAAATGTAAAACACAGTTTAGGTTAGAAAGATCAAAATCAAGAAATCAGTGGAACAGGGACCAGCAGTTAGTGTAATGGCTATGTTGCTGGACTCCCATGTAGCCGACCACGGTTCGCGTCCCAGACCCGGTAGCTTAAAACTCACGCCAGGCACGTGTGTGTGCGTGCCCAAGATCCTGAGAGAAGAATGGAGGAGAAGGGATTGCAGCGTGACCATCCAAAAAATCAGTGGAACAGAAATGAGAATACCCATCATGCTTAAAGAAATCCCAGTTTGAGGCTAGCAGGTAGTGTAGTGGTTAGGTTATTTCTTTCTTTCTGTCTATCTGTCTGTCTGGTGAGCGCAGGCGCCCTGTAGCAAAAATCTCTCAAAAAAAAAAAAAATCAGTGGAACAGAAATGAGAATACCCATCATGCTTAAAGAAATCCCAGTTTGAGGCTAGCAGGTAGTGTAGTGGTTAGGTTATTGGACTCCTACATGGCCGACTATAGCTCGAGCCCTGGACCTGGTTACTTGAAGCTCATGCAGGGCTAGTGTATGCGTGTGTCCAAATCCCTAAAGGAGAATGGAGGAGAAGGATAGTGGCATGCCCATCCTTCCTGGGGGATTGATTTCTTACTTCTTTCTCTATGTCTCTCCAGTGAGCACATGCACCCTATAATCTCCCTCACAAACAAACAAAAAAAAAAAAAAAAGAAAA
>NW_006160160.1:2411048-2413718 GCF_000334495.1 Tupaia belangeri chinensis
TGCTATCTGCTGGCGCCAGGACTATAAAGTTTTGCCTCATTTGCCATATTCCCCTGACTTCTCGCCAGAGACCACTACATCTTCAAACATAATGACAACTTTGTTTTTTGTTTTTGTTTTTTTTTTTTTTCAAAAAGATGAGCTATTTCAATTATTCAGCTCTTCAATGAGGAGTACGAAAATACTCATAGAAGCCAGGGCTTCTTTCCACAGCTTACAATCTCACCATCTATTTTCCTGCAGCTTTGATCCTGTGAGAGCCACACCTAGCCCACCATGGCACTCACTTTCTCTGGCTCTTAGCAACGTTTGAAGGGAAAACACTTCCACAACCAGCAGGATGCAAAAGATACTTTTAAAGAGTATGTTGAATCCCAAAGCATGGACTTTAATGCAACAGGAATAAACAAACTTACTTATTATTAGCAAAAATCTGTTGGTTGTATTGGTTCCTATTTTAATTAATAAAATATGTGTTTGAGCCTAGCTATAATGATGGGCCAGGGACCAGCAGGTGGCATAATGGCTATGTCACTAGACTCCCATGTAGTCGACTGCAGTACAAGTCCCGGACCTGGTGGCTTAAATTCACGCTGGGCATGTGTGCATGCGTGCCCAAGATCCTGAGAGGGGTATGAAGGAGAAGGGATTGCAGCATAGTCATCCCCCCAGGGGGTGATTTCTTGCTTTCTGTCTCTCTGTCTCTCTCTGTCTTTCTGGTGAGCACATGTGCCCTATAGCAAAAACACCTCTAAAAAAAAAAATAAAACAGAATAATCTCATAGACTGAATTAATAATGAGATTCCATTAAAGCAATGCTCAAACTAGGCCTGAAATACGGTTTTGACCTGAACTGTTAGAAAGCAGAGCAAGAAGTATTCTAGGAAAAGAAAACAAAATAAACAAAAGCTAAATCATATATGGTCGAAACACTAATTGTCAAAATACCCAAACTTGGACTCCAACTAAAACTTAAAATAGTTGACTTTAGAGGGATCAACAGATGATGCAATAGTTATGTCACTGAACTCGCCCATAGTCGATTGCTATTAGAGTCCTGGACACAGCAGCTTAAAACTCATGCAAGGCGTGCATGTGTGCAAGCTCAAAATCCTGAAAGGAGAATGGAGGCAAAGGGACTGTGGCACGACCATAACCCCTGGGGGGGGGGGGGGGGGGGGGGTTTTATGACCATAACCCCTGGTGGGGGGGGGGGCTGTGATTTCTCAATTTCTGTCTCTCTCTGACTCTCCAGTGACCACACTGCTCTATAGCAAAAATCTCTCTCTCAAAAAAAAAAGTAAAAATGTAAAACACAGTTTAGGTTAGAAAGATCAAAATCAAGAAATCAGTGGAACAGGGACCAGCAGTTAGTGTAATGGCTATGTTGCTGGACTCCCATGTAGCCGACCACGGTTCGCGTCCCAGACCCGGTAGCTTAAAACTCACGCCAGGCACGTGTGTGTGCGTGCCCAAGATCCTGAGAGAAGAATGGAGGAGAAGGGATTGCAGCGTGACCATCCCCGCTGGGGGGTGATTTCTTGCTTTCTGTCTATCTGTCTGTCTGGTGAGCACAGGCGCCCTGTAGCAAAAATCTCTCAAAAAAAAAAAAAATCAGTGGAACAGAAATGAGAATACCCATCATGCTTAAAGAAATCCCAGTTTGAGGCTAGCAGGTAGTGTAGTGGTTAGGTTATTGGACTCCTACATGGCCGACTATAGCTCGAGCCCTGGACCTGGTTACTTGAAGCTCATGCAGGGCTAGTGTATGCGTGTGTCCAAATCCCTAAAGGAGAATGGAGGAGAAGGATAGTGGCATGCCCATCCTTCCTGGGGGATTGATTTCTTACTTCTTTCTCTATGTCTCTCCAGTGAGCACATGCACCCTATAATCTCCCTCACAGCCAAACAAAAAAAAAAAAAAAAGAAAGAAAGCCCAGTTTATCCACAATAAAACTTTTATAAAGCCTGTCCTATAGGATTATAGTATTCAATGAAAAGCAAATCGTTCTCACCAAAATATATTTTGGAACTCGTATTATTAAAATTACTTAAAATATTATTTTAGAGGAAAGTATTATGAGTTTTAATAAAGTACTAAGAAGATTCTCAACAAGATACTAGCAAATCATGAATACAGTAAAGTTGCAGGATACAAAGTTAATATCCAGAAATCGATAGCATTTCTATATGCTAACAATAGGCAGACTGAGACAGAACTGAAAAAAGTTATTCTATTTACCATAACCACAAAAACTATAAGATACTTAGGGATAAAGCTAACCAAAGAAGTTAAAGACCTCTAAGGAAAACGAAGATAAAAAAAGAAACTGAAAATGACACAAAAAAATGGAAGGATATCCCATGTTCCTGGATTGGAAGAATTAATATAATCAAAATGGCAATTCCAGGGAACCAGCAGTCAGCATAATGGCTATGTTGCTGGACTCCCATGTAGTCGACTACAGTTCGCGTCCCAGACCCGGTGGCTTCAAACTCATGCCAGGTGCATATGTGTGCGTGTCCAGGATCCCGAGAGGAGAATGGAGGAGAAGGGATTGTGGCGTGACCATCCCCCCTGTGGGGGGTTATTTCTCGCTTTCTGACTCTATGTCTCTCTCTGTCTGTCTGGCAAGTGCACGCACCCTATAGCGAAAAAACCTCTCCAA
>NW_006160160.1:2414651-2475296 GCF_000334495.1 Tupaia belangeri chinensis
ACCAGCAGTTAGCGTAATGGCTATGTCACTGGACTCCCACGTAGTCGACAGCGGTTCGCGTCCTGGACCCAGTGGCTTAAAACTCACGCCAGGTGCATGTGCATGCGTGCCCAAGATCCCGAAAGGAGAATGAAGGAGAAGGGATTGCGGCGTGACCATCCCCCCTGGGGGTGATTTCTCGCTTTCTGTCTCTATGTCTCTCTCTGTCTGTCTGGCGAGCGCACGTGCCCTATAGCGGTGTCTGTGTGTGTGGGGGGGAACATTCCAAAAAAGAAAAAAGAAAAAACACAATCAATTCTATTAACAGATGAGAAAATGAACTGAAAGAACCACTCTCTAAAGACAACATAGGAATAGCTAAAAGGCATATGAAAAAACATTCAACATCCCTCATTGTAAGGAAAATGCAGATCAAAATGACAATGAGATACCACCTAACCCCAGTCAGAATGACTAAAATTAAAAAAACAAAAAAAAACTGTAAGTGCTGGCAGGGGTGTGGTGAAAGGGAAACTCTCTTATACTGCTGGTGGGAATGTAAATTGGTCCAGTCACTGTGGAGAACAATTTGGAGACTCCTCAAACATCTACAAACAGAACTACCATATGATCCAGCAATCCCACTCCTTGGTATCTACCCAAAGGACAAAAGAATTCTTAATCAGAAAAGTGCTTGCACATCGATGTCTATTGTGGCACTATTCCCAATTGCTAAGTCATGGAAACAACCCAAATGTCCACAAACAGATGAATGGATAGAAAAATTATGGCACATATGCTTTATGGAATACTATTTACCCATAAAAAAAAAACCCTGGCTTTTGACAGGAAGTTGATGAATATGGAAGATTTACTGCTGATGAAGCAAGTCAGGCTATGAAAGAGAGGCATTGTATGTCCCCACTTAACAGATACTGAGTGTCTGCACTCTATGACTGAAACTAATTGACTAAAGGATACAGAAACACAGTATATAGATGTAAATACCAGATATAGTGTGTGTGAAAGAGGAGGGTCGGAGGAAGGACATTTAGAAGAAAAATAGGGAGGCAAAGCATTAATGGAACAAAGAAATGTGGTATTATCTATTGAAGATATTTTGTAGTTTTATCAACTGTACTAGGGAGAAATGTTCACCTGTTAAAATATCCATTTTTTAAGGCAAATAATAATATGATTGAATGTATAAAAGAAAATTAAATTAAAAAAACAGTAGCTTAGCATTATGGGATTCTTTTAAGGAAACATTATAGTAAAATTCTGCAAACAATTTAAAAAAATTGAAAGAAATATAAACATGCTCAAAAATGGAATGAAAAACCAGTTTTAGCAATAATAAATTTAATTTGATGAGCTAATATCTTATGTCACCCATCACAATTAAAATCTGCTTTTAAATATCACTACCTTTAAGATATCAAAATAATCAGATTTTAAATATCACGCTTACCTCTATTAAGTAGTTTTGGCTTCCATACATAACATACTGGGGAGCAAGACTATAAATCATGTAGCTAGTATGAAGTACAATTAGCAGAAGTATCATGCAGAGAAATAAGAGTGCCTGGGGCCTTGTTCTACCTCTTCTGATTTTATATAACTGGAAAGAAAAAGACAGTGATAAAATTTAAGCAATATACTTCATGTGTAAAGCATTATGTTCTGATCTTGAGTTCTGGAGAATGATTTACATAGTTCAATCAATCATTTCTTTTTTCTTAAAAAATAGTTCTGAATCATTCTAAATAATTATAAAAATGATAAAACTGTTTCCATATGAAGATTTTTATTTTTAGATTTAACTTTATGTTTGTTTTAAAATAATGGCAAAGCACCTACATGCAAAGAAATAATTTATATGTAAATGATCCATTAAAAATCCAGGACCAAGAGAAATATTAATATTCACATGGTTGTTTCCAGACAAATCTAAATTTACTGTGTAGAAGTTAGCATCTATTAGAAGAGTTCATAGAACCAGGAATTGCAAACTACCTCTAGATGTATTTAAAAACTGTAAGTATGAGTTGAAACTGTAAGTATTAGTGATATATTTATGGTTTATATACTTATGATTTTATATAATATTATTTTATAAGATATGCCATGTATATAAATATTAATTTCGATGAAATACTCATGACAGCCTCATATGATACTGTTTTAAAATTAATGATAATTTATGATAATCTGACTAAAATACTTTCACATGTATCTATACTAAAAGGAAATTAAAAACATATGGAATTGAAAATAAAGAATCAAGTAACTTGCTTCATTTCAATAGCAGAGTACACTTATACTTTAACAACTCAGTTATCATCTTCCTGTTTTATTACTAGATTTTAGTACAGTGCAGATTAACAGAATTCTAATTCTGTATGGAATGACAATAAGATCACTTAGAAATTTATGTTCCCAAGATTCCTATGGCTAAGAGTGGCTATGTATTAAAATATTAAACATCAAAAGCAAAAACTAAAGTCTGCTAGAGATTTCTGGGAAGTCTTGCTTTGTTAATATAGGTTTATACCACTTCCTACTACCTGGCTTTTTCCTTATAGAAAAGGGACAGATAAATGGAGGTAAAGCCACCTTACTACAATCAGGGAGACAGAGACCATAACAATTTCAGAGGCACTGGACCAATATTTTTGAGCTACTGAAGCAATACTAGATTTTTTTCTTCTCAATAGCATTTCATTGGTAAAGCCACCATTTAATTGGATCTTCCCACCTTCCTTATTTCCTTCCCTTACTTCTCTTTCTTGTTCTTTTTTCTTTAAAGACAGAGTCTTGCTGTTGAGGTTCTCCTACTTCAGTCTCCCAGCTGCAACTACAGGTACGTGTTACCAAGCCAGCTGAGTTGTTGCTTGTTTTTTTTTTTTTGATTGGTTTGGTTTGTTTAAGTAGACAGATTCTTCCTATGCTGGTTGGGCCAACCACAAGCTCACAATCTTCCTGCTTCAGCCTCCTGAATTGCTGGAATTATAGGCATGTGCCACTATGGTTGGCCTTTTAGATTGGACTGGGAGTTGAACCTGGGCCTCCCCTGTGGTCTCAGCCTGTGGAGCAGCATCTTAGCAACATATACCACCACTGCTGTGCCTAACTGGGCTTTCCTTGACTCATATATGGAAGTAATATTTACCTGATACAGCTTCATTCTCAAATTCTTAATTTACCTCAAAATTAATATAAGAGGATATAACTAATTATCTAGTAGTACTGAACTCCTAAGTCAGAGGGTGTCTGAATTTTAGTTCATTGTGTTTCAATGTATTTTCTTGCAGTCAAACACTAAGGAAAATAATAAAAGTTCTAGACCAGGGTTTCTCAACCTTGGCACTGCTAACATTTCAGGCTAGGTAAGACTTTGCTCTATGAACCATAGGATCTTTAGAAACCTCCCTGGCCCCTACCAAGCAGATACCAGTAGTATCCTATGGTTATAACAACAAAAAATGTCTCCAGACATTACTGAATGTCTCTAAGAGGGCGAAAATCACCCTTGTTTGAGAACCACTGCTCTATTTTATGTTAACATAAAGTTCAAAAAGCTAATATTTTCATCACCTTTAACAACAAGATATGTTTAACTTCTATATTCTAAATCTGAGATCATTTAAATAATAAAGATTATTCATAAAATAGAGAAAGAAATATCAAAATTGGGGCCAGCAGGTGTTGTGGTTAAAGGCATTAGACTCCCACACAGCCAACTGTCCTGGACCTGGCAGCTTGCCTTCTCGCTTTCCCTCCTTCTCTCTCTCTCTCTCTCACTCTGTCCCTCTCTGGTCAAATTAAAATAGATGATAAATGAATAAAGTTAAATAAAAAAATTCTTAAAAAAATTAAAATAGTATTCTAATATATACTTACTCTAATCCAAAAGAACCATATGCCAATATTTCGAATTCCCGCCATTGAAGTAAAAATAAAGTACATAATAATAATTGTTATAAGAATATAATCAAGGGGAAAAACCTGAAAAAAAGATAATACTAAATTTAATAAATAAATTAAAACAGCTCTTGAAGATATATAATTGAAAACTTCATTATTATTTGGCAAAAGTGTAAAATATTAACTCTCACTTATATTAGACTACTGGGATAACTCCCCTCCCCAATCCTCAAAACCACAAACTGGTGATAAACCATTACCAAATTATTTATTACCTTTATCATAAGAAAAATCTTAAAACAAATTAAAATAAAATTTTATTTACATATAAAAAATTACTTCATTAAAAATTTAAAAAAAAATTGGAACAGTTTACCTTATACAATTTATCCCAACTCAAATTATGTAAAACATAAAAATCAGCAATGTAATAATATAATAATTTTTAAGCTAACATGCAGGAATCATATACAAATAAAAGGGCATAATCATATATCAAAGTATTAACAGGTTTATAGCATAATGCTTTTTTGTGGAACAGAGTGTCAAAATTTACACTAGATTATAAAAGGACTGATATTTTACTTACTGTTTGTAGTAAGGGCAAAAGCATATTCAGTGGGTTACTCAGGTTAGCGCCAAAAATTATGAAACCAGAATCTATTCCAGCGGAATGAAGAGCTTTATCTAAACTAAAACAAACAAAAAAATCATAAAGAATTAATTTATATTATACTATCATATTTTCAGCTTAGAAAGAATATCTTCATAACTTAAACATGCAAATTCAGTTGAGTCGAAGGAACTAGGGGTAACAAATTAAACCTCACTTAAATGTCTTATAGATTACTACTGTTCAATTGATATAGAATAAAGAAATACTCTATATTTCTGGACCTCTTAGCCATTCTTTTTTTTAATGTTGAAGAACATATCAAATGAAAAAACTACTTAAGATGAATAGGCCACACTAATGGAATTCAGCACCAAAAAAGTATAATACCACAAGATTTCTATAAGTGCTTTAGAAAATATGTCTACTGTACTTACTTTGACAGGAAGAGAGAAATTACAAAGAGCAGTGCAACTAAGATGAAAAATATTCCCCAAATGATCTAAAAGCAAAAACATACTCATTAAAACATAATTCTCAAAGTTGATATTAAAAACACAAAACCACTGGGCTCAATATGAGTTGCTATTGCATGACAATGACATAACTAAAACAATCCACAATACATTTAAATTTTGTATATGATCTCAGGCATTTGTACCTAAACTTCTTTTTTTTTTTTCCTTGCTATAGGGCACGTGCGCTCGCCAGAAAGATAGAGACAGAGAGACAGATAGACAGAAAGCGAGAAATCACCCCCCAGGGAGGATGGCCATGCCGCAGTCTCTTCTCCTCCATTTTCCTCTTAGGATCTTGGGCACGCACGCACACATGCCTGGCATGAATTTAAGCCACCGGGTCTGGGGCTCGAACTGTGGTCGGCTACATGGGAGCTCAGCGATATAGCCATTACGCTAACTGCTGGTCCCCCTAAACTTTCATTATAAGGCTATTTGAGTGAGAACATGTAGATAAAGACAAAACATTTGAAAAGTCTTCATTTATCTTTTCAAAACAAATACAGAGACTCAATAACTTAAACATAAACTTCAATGTTAACTGAAAAGTGCACAAAGACCAATAAACACGCAAAATGAAGAAACTCATCAGGTTATGTTCTTCTATTAGTTAAAATAGTTTGGCAAATTCTCCAACAGAAGTAATAATGTGTGTGTGTGTGTGTGCACACACGTGTATGGTAGTTAAATTATATGGCAATCCAGGAAGTTGATGTAAGTGATACTGTTCATGAACGAATACCAAAAGAACTAAAAAAAAAAAGTAATATAAACAGTGTTTCTGTGGAAAATATTTTAAGCTTTCTAACTAGTGTAACACATTTCTTTTTACTGCATAAACTTTACATTAGGGATGGTATAAAAAAGAAAAAAATGAATTGGGGTCCCTAGGAAATAATTTCAGAATTAAAAAGGGGTAAAAAATAATCTATGTTACCAATATCCTAGGTTCCTTTTCTCCCTGACATCTTTCCCAAGTACCAGGGATGACTGGGCTAAAGGATCCACAAAGTTAGAGCAAAAATGGAGAGTCCTATTAAACATAATTGTTTTTTTTTTTTTTTTGACTGGAATGGACAGAAATAGATGGATAAAATCATGTTAGATTTTTTGTCTCGTTCTACCAATTCTTTTATTTAAGTTTCACTCGAGGATATGTGTGCTCACCAGAGAGGGGGTGGGATGGGATGTGAGAAAACATTGTCCATGGGACAGTCACTGTAATAATCCCTTCTCCTCCATTTCTCCCTCTTGGGTTTTTGGGCATGCACACACATGCACTCGGAATGTTTTTCAAGCTGCTGGGTCTGGGACTCAAACTACACAGTCGGCCATGCAGGATTCAATAGCCTTAACAACCACACCATCAGCTGGCCTTATTCCAAATTTCTAAAGTGTATTTTAGAATCTTGAGGCAATAAAATAAGTAAAACAATGACACTCACCTGGCATATAAACATGATTTGGGGGAAGTAACGTTAGGCCCATGTCCTAGGAAACTTTTCAGTTCTGATAGGGTACCTTTGGGACTCCTTGGAAAGGAAAGTGTTGGCAAGAAATGGGAACCATGAAGGCTACAGTTATCTTTTGAAACAGAGAAACACTGCCATGTATCTATTTTATATACTGGGATTTCACATGAGAGTTAATTATTTAAAAAGCATTACAGGGACCAGCTGTTAGCGTAATGGCTATGTTGCGGACTCCCATGTAGTCGACTGCGGTTCGAGTCCCAGACCTGGTGGCTTAAAACTCACACCAGGCGCATGTGCGTGTGTGCCCAAGATCCCGAGAAGAGAATGGAAGAGAAGGGATTGCGGCGTGACCATCCTCCCGGGGGGTGATTTCTCGCTTTCTGTGTCTCAGTCTCTGTGTTCCTGGTGAGTGCATATGCCCTATAGCAAAAACCTCTCAAAACAAACAAACAAATAAATAAATAATAAAAAGCGTTTCAATTCTAAAAAACTCCGAAGTGACTTCCTTAAATAAACAAATGTTCATTAGTAGAGGACATAAAGGAATTCAATTTTTTTCCCCTGCTAGATTCTATTTGATAAGTAGGTAAACTAGAAGGCAGTATCCTTATCCTGAGGATCCACAAGTGAAACATTACTTCGTGATAGTCTGTTAACAAAATATAGCTTGTTGCATGAGGTGATATAACTGCTAAGTGCCATTTAGTAGAGGAATAAGACACAGAAACACACTTGAAGTTAAGATTTTCTTCCGTTGATGCCCATATTTTGACACACACACACACACACACACACACACACACACACACACACACAAAGAAAATTCTTAGCTATCTTCCCAATCTGTTAGACTGTCAAATCAATCTGTTAGACTGTCAAATCAATTACTTAATAGAACACAGAATAAATGTAAAAAACATATTTTATAAAGATCACAAAATGATATATAAATATAAGAACCAAAATTAGTATTTACAGAATGTCATTGATGGCCACTGGGTTGACCTAGATGCTACATAAAAGGGAGGGGGCCCTTTAAAACGTTCATAGAAATGAATATTATGAAAAAACAAGGCACAGATTTTAAAATTTGTTTTGCACCAAAATAAACTTGTACTTTAAATTCCATTTTCCGTGTACTTTTTGAAGACCCTCATACTATAGTTATGCCAATTTTGAAACAATTAAGCTACAGAGGTGACACCAGTAAAAACAGCAGAATAAGAACCTTTGCAAATTTCTCTTCCATAAAAGCAGTCAGAAAATTGGCATAAGTTGTCAAAATCAACTTTTTCAATACTCTGGAAATTAACCAATGACCTACAACAATTTAGGACCTTGTTTTTTTTTTCAAGAAAAATAGCTGAATCTAAGTAAAAACACAGAGCGTTATGACATTTTAACTAAGGCTAATCCTAAGTCCTCCTTTTCAATGCTTTGGTAGCCTTGAAAAACAGCCTATAAAGCCAAGACCCTAGCAGTCATTTAAAGAAGCGGAAAGGAGCTAAAGCACTTTTAAAGTCTCATTTCCAGAGAACTGTCATTATTTGACCTACCTGATGGTTCTCTGGAAGATCCCACTTACAAAGCTGTCTGTATTTGACCTGAATTGAAGAGCAGATGGAAAAAAAACCTTTTCCCAGGAGTGTTCGTGGAAAAACTTCACAAGTAATCAAAGACTTTTGTAATCACAAGAGCAAGAGAACAGCTGACAAAAAAGAACTAACAAAAAGCATAAAATGAAAACCCAGAGAATGAGATGCCAATGGGAGCTTTGAAAAATTTCAACGTGTTCCTGGGAATCAAGAAGATCTTGCGCTTGCACAGGGTTGGGCACATGAACAAGAAAGATGTAAGAAGACCCAACTTCCACTGCTGCCTTGAGGTTCTGCTAAAGCAGGAAGCAAAGATCAAGGCTGTAATGTAAAGTGCTTGTCTGAGTTAAGCGGTGTGCCAGCACACACCCGCAGATTCCCTAGGCAAGGACTGGGAGATTTATTGGCTGCAGGGGTTTAAGATAGTCTATGTCCAATCTCTACGGAGAATGAAGGAGAAGGGATTGCAACATTGCTATCATCCCTGGAGAGTGATTTCTCACTTTCCTTTACTCCTCTCTCTCTTTTTTCTCTGTTAGTCCAGTGAGAATATGTACCTTAAGGAAGAAAAAAAAGTTTTTCAAAAGAAGTAATTTCAGATTCTAGAGATGAAAAGTACAGTAATTGAAATAAAAAGTTAATTAGAAGGATTGAAGAACAGATTTGAGCAGGTAGAAGAATGAGCAAGTTTGAAGATAAATCAACAGAGATGATCCGATCTGAGTAACAACGACCAAACAATGAAGAAAACTGAATAGACCCTAAACAACATGGGACATCATCAAACATACCAAAATAAGTATAATGGAAGTCTCAGAATGGAAAGGGGAAAAATACCATATAGTCATCTCAATAGAGATAGAAAAAGTATTTAACCAAAGCCAATACACTATGATGACAAAATTACTAAAACTAGAAATAAATGGGAAATTCCAGCACACATTAAAGGGCATTCATAAAACTTTCACAACTAATGCCATGTTTAATGGTGAAAAACTAAAAAAATTAGAAGTGGGAACACAGTACAACTTCCAATATCACCACTTCAACTCAAATTTGTACTGGAGGATCCAGCCAGCATACTTAAGAAAGAAAGAAATAGAAGTTATCCAGATTTAAAAGGGAAAAAAAAAGAACTATACCTATTTCTAGATAACAACACTTTGTATCTAGAAAAATCCTAAGCGTACTATAATAAAATAGAGCAAACAAATGCATTCAGCAAGATTACAGGACATAAGATCGATATACAAAAGCCAGTCGTGTTCTATATATTAGCAATGAACAGTCTGAAATGAAATTAAGAAAACAATTCCATTTACAACAGCAAAGGGATAAAATACTTGGCAATAAATTTAACCAAAGAGGAACAAGGCTTATACAATGAAATCTGTAAAACATTGCTGAGAGAAATTAAGGACTTAAATAAATGTAAACACATCCTATGTTTATGAATCAGACTTAATAATTTCAAAAAGCCATACTCCCTAAATTAATCTACAGATTAAATGAAATTTCTGTTTAGTAAAATCCCAGCTGGCTTCTTTGTAGAAATTGAGAAGCTAATCCTGAAATGTATATGGATATGCAAAAACAAAAACAAAAACAGAATAACCAAAACAATATTGAAAAAGAACAGAGGGCTCCCACTGCTCAATTTCATAACTTAGGACAAAAGTTGTAACAACTGGTTACAAGGTAGCTGTACTAGGATGGACACATATATCAATGGAATAAGATTGAGAGACTAGAAATGAAACTATATGGTCAACTGATTTTTCAGTCTTTTTTAAAAAGTGTGCTAGGACAAATGGATATCCACATACAAGAGGCTGGACCAGACCCAACCTGCTATGGTGGCATGTGCTGCTAGGATGCTGTGCTCCAGTTTGAACCACATCAGAAGTTCCAGTTGGATTACCAGGACCACCAGGGCTGTGTGCGGTGGCATCTGCTTATGATCCCATTGACTCGAGGAGGCTATGGTAGAAATACTGCAAGCACAAAACTGGCCTGAGAAATAAATTTTAGACCATGCCTAAAACAACAAAAAAGAGGCAGGTATGGTAGTACATGCCTGTAGTTAAAACTGGGAGGCTGAAGCAAGAGGATTTTGACAATGAAGCTCTGTCAATAATTTAAAAAGAAAGAAAGAGAAAAAAGAAATCTGACCACTCTCTCATAATATATACAAAAAATTAATTTAAAATGGATCAAAGACCAGATGGCATAATGGTTATGTCGCTGGACTCCCATGTAGTCGACCACGGTTCTTATCTCGGACCCAACAGCTGAAAACACACGCTTGCTGGGCATGTGTGCATGTGTTCTCAAAATCCTGAATGGAGAATAAAGTAGAGGGACTGCAGTGTGGCCATCCCCCTTGGTGGGTGATTTCTTGCTTTCTGTCTCTTTGTCTCTCTAGCGAGCACATGCATACTACAGGGGAAAAAAAAAAACTCTCTTAACAAACAAACAAACAAAAATAAATAAATAAAATGGATCAAAGACCTAACTGTGAGTGATAAAACTATAAAATACTTAGTTGAAAGCAGGTGTAAATCTCCATGACCCAGGATTAGGCTATAGCTTTCTAGATTAAATCATCTGAAGCACCAGAAACAAAAGAAAAATAGGTGAGTTGGATTTTATCAAGATTTAAAATTCTTAGGGATGGCCAGGTGGTCTATTAGTTAAGGAAGCTGGATCCCACATGGGCAACCACAGTTAAAATCTCAGCCCTGGAAGCTTGAAAAACATGCCAGGCAAATGTGCACATGGAGGAAAACGGACTACAGCATGACCATGCCCTATCAGGGGTTGTTTTTACCCTCTTTTCCTCTTTCTGGCATGCATATGTGCCTTCTGGCAACTAATAAATAAGTAAGTAATAAAAACTTTTGTGCTTCAGAGGATAATATCAAAAAAGTGAAAAGATACCCATAGAAGGGGGGAAATATTTGTTTGTAAATAGAAATAACTCTTATACTTCAACAATAAAAAGGGAACCAAATTAAAAAATGGGTGATGGATCTGAATAGGAAATTTCTTTAAAGAAAAAGATATATAATACCAATAAGTACCTGAAAAGATGTTCAACATCATTTATTAATTAACGCACTCCAAACTCACAATAAGATAACACTTTGCATTCACTAGGACATGTAAACAAATAATAATAACAAATATTTGTGAGGATATGGAGTAACTGGAACCCTCATACTATTCTGCTAAGAATGGAAAATTATGCAAATGCTTTGGAAAACAGCCTGAAAATTCCTCAAAAAATTAAAAGATATAGTTACAAAAACTGAAAATATAAGTCTACATAAAAACTTTCAGGTAATGTTCAGAGAAATATTACTCATAACAATTACTAACAAAAAGTGGAAACCCAAATGTCCATCAAATGATAAATGGATAAAGTATAAGGATATCCATACCTGACATTGAAGAAAGGTATGGACGTAGACTTCTAAAAATGTTTTGATTTAATTTCAGATAAATGCAAAAACAGTTCAAAGAATTCCAATATAGTCTTTGCCCAGATTTTCCAAAATTTAAATTTTACTTTATACTACCATTTTTTTAGTATATACTTAGCTGAACTTTAAAAAAAAATTTATTTATTTATTTACAGTCATTCACTGTACCTCAATAGAGTATACAAAATTGGATTTTCTATCCAGTATACATTGTATATTGGCTCAATCAAGGATATTATCATACATGTTATCATGAACAAATAATTTTCTATTTCCAGTTTATTATATATTTTGCTTATTTTCCCCGCCTTGATTCCCTACTTCTCACCCTCTGACAATTCTCCTCTTCTCTCACACTGTCTCTGGTATAAACAGTTGTTTACCATGCCATTTTGTTTTTCACATTTTATTGGTTCACTATAGATCTTAATTAATTTAAAGACTTGCAATATCAAGCACATCTGATATATACATAATTAAGAACAGATATCTGACTCTAGGCATAAACCTTAAGGAGTAAAGTGAACTACTATAAAGTAGCACCTCGCTGGGGCTATATAGCTTACTGCAGTCAGTAAATAGGTATTAATAGGTATTTTTTAATTTCAACAAAAGCTTTAGTGTTAATAGATTAAAATCGAAAAATGTTAAAAGAAATTTGCTTAACACTTAAAGCCAAGAAAAAGGTTAGGATTCAGTTCAAATAGTAGGTAGATGAACCTATCAACAGTTCAAGAGAAGACAAAAATCTTTAAATATGGAAATCAAAGCATTGAAGAAAATCAGTAATATTTCAGTCTCAAGTCAAAAAATTCTATTTCACTAGTTTAGACTCATGTCATTAATCTCCCTTTTATTGAATTTGCATTGTTACTGTGGTCTGATTTTTTCAGTTTAACTCTGAAATTTAACATTCAACTCTAGACTTAATCCCTACCACTAGGCTGGACATTCTTTTGGTTGTTTTTTATACTTTTATTTCTGTGTGTCCAACTTTAGTTTTCCTGATATAGCACTCCCTTCAGTACTTTTTGGAGAGCTGGTATGGTATTGGTAAATTCTTTCAGGCTTGGTTTATCTGAGAATTCTTTTGTCTTTTTTTCCCATATGAAAGATAATCGTGCTGGGTCTAGTATTCTTGGTTGAAATTGTTTTTCACTTAACACTTCAAATATATTCTCCCATTCTTTCCTGGCTTGCATTGTTTCCAATGAGAAGTCAAACACTAGCCTTATGGGATATCCTTTTAAAGTAACTTGATGTTTCTCTTGTCAATTTTATTGTCTATGGTTTTGGTCAATCTAGCTATGACGTGCCTTGGGGAAGATCTGCTTGGGTTGATTCTGTGTGGTGTCCTTTGTGTTTCTTGGGTCTGGATATTTGAGTGCCTCTCTAGGTTTGGAATGTTTTTTTCCAGAATTTCATGGAATAGATTACTTATACCCTTATTAGTTTCTTCACCTTCTGGGATATCAATGATCCAGATGTTTGGGCATTTAATGGTATCTAGTGTAACCTGTATGTTATTCTCATTTTGTAGGGGATTCTTTTCTCAGTCTTTTTGGTATTTCTAGGTCAGAGGTTCTATCTTCTACATCTGAGATTCAATCTTCTGCATGGTCTAATCTGCTTTTGATACTTTCAACAGAATTTTTGATTTCCTGTACTATGGCCTTCACCTCTAACAATTCCATTTGATTCTTTTGGTGATGTGTATCTCTTTCAGTTTGTGCAAGAACTTCCTTGCCTCCTAGAACTAGGTGTCTCTTTTCTCCTGCATCTTCTGGAGTTCATTGTCTCTATCCTCTTGCATCTCTGTTACCTTTGTCACTATGAATATTTTAAATTCTTTATCTGACATTTCCATGAGTTTTCTTGTATTCTTTGTGGAGGAAAAAGAGTTATTCTTTTTCACTAGAGGAGAGATATTTCCTTTGTTTCTCATATTTCTTGTGCCTCTGCGGTGGTTTCTGGTCATCTGATGGATTATACGATCTTTCCTGGCTCCTGGCTATACCAGAGAGCAAGAGGCTGAAGTCTGGCCAGAGGGTCTTCAGTGGTCAAAATTCCTGAAAGGGGCCACTCTTAACTGAGATGTAGCTGGTTGCTGATTGGCTTATCCTGGCTCCTGGCTAGACTGGGAAGCAGGAGGGTGAAGTCTGGGTAAACGATCTTTGGTCCTTAGATGAACTTTTTGAGAACAAATTGTAGATAAAATACTTCAGTTTCTATGTCTTAAAAATAAAGATATTCTTTTAAATAATCACAACTTAGAAAAATTGGGAATAGTGATACAATATTATCATCTAATCCAAAAACTTTGTTCCACTAATGTCCCTTATAACAGTTTTTATTCTGGTCAAAATGCAATGCAAGATAACATACTGCTTATGTCTTTTTAGTATCCTTTAGTCTGGAAAAAGTACAACTGCTTTGTCTTTCAATAACCTTGGCGTTTTGTAAAGTCCAGGGCAGTCATTTCATAGAATGTCCCTCAATTTGGATACTCTATATTTTATGACCATATTTAGATTATGCTTTTTGTAGAAATGACAGAGCAGTTCTACTGAGTCTTCTCAATGCATTAAATCAGAAGACAAAATTATTTGCCCCATTACTAGTAATTTTAAGTTAGATTATGTTTAAAGGTGGTTTCTGTCAAATTACTATCCTGAGAGGTAATAACTTTTATGGTGATATTCTTTTAGAATATGCAAAATCCTACTCTCATAGGGTTGCCACCTAATTTTAATATCTACTGATGTATGCCTCTTACTAGAAACAGTAGGTTGTTTTTGCCAAATGATGATTTTCTAATTCTGTCATTCTTTTGATGGTTATTTGTTGGAATTCTACCAAATGGGAGAGCTTTTCCTTCTCTACCATTTACTTACTCATTGAATTGTATGACTATAGAATAATAGATTCTTATTTTATTTAATGAATTGTCGACTATTACTATTGGGTCGTTGGAAAAGTTGTGACGGATTTTTGCACAGAAAAACAGAAAATACGGCATGACTTACCTAATGACCCAACATCATTATTTTGATATATATTTAGGCAGTGGAAACACATACAAGCTGTGGGAACCCCTACAAGCTGTGGGAACTCCTACAAACTGGTTCCTTCCATGATGTCTACTATATTAGCACTTCTCCTTGCTTTCTGGCACAAGATGATCCAATCTTATCATGCACTTTCTCAGTCCCAGTCCTAAAACTGGCCATTTCTCCAAGCAGTCCTGGTTCCTATTCATGAAGTTAGCTAGTGGTTTGCCTGCTAATTAGAACTGTCTACTAATATACACACACACAGAGATTATTCATTGACCTGTTTTGCCTCTCTCTGACCTATCACTTTCTGCTTTCATTTTCTTTCTACGCTTTCTTTTGCTCTTTTGGTAGGTTTTTGCCTTTGAAATTCAGTGTTTGGATTTAATCTTTTCCTGAGTTCTACTTTTATTAATAAGCGTTTCAGGCTATAAATTCCTCTGATCGCTGTTTTAAATCCCACAGATTTTCATGTTTTCAGTGTCATTAATTTTTGGAAATAATACAATTTTTTTTCTTTCTTTGCTATAGGGCACGTGCGTTCGCCAGACAGACAGAGACAGAGAGACAGAAAGCGAGAAATCACCCCCCAGGGGGGATGGTCACGCCGCAATCCCTTCTCCTCCATTCTCCTCTCGGGATCTTGGGCATGCACACACACGCGCCCGGTGTGAGTTTAAGCCACCGGGTCTGGGACATGAACCGCAGTCGACTATGTGGGAGTCCAGCAACATAGCCATTATGCTAACTGCTGGTCCCTGCAATTTGTTTTTATTTCCTCTTTCCTTTCACCCAAGAGCTGTTGAATATGCTTTAGTGCATTGCAATCAGAAAAGAGTTGTTCCACAATACATCTACTCTATCAAACTTACTTGTATTTTCTTCATGACCTAATTAATATATGATAAACTTTTGTATTCCATGTGTACTGGGAGAAAAGACATTCTCTATTATGAGATATGAAAAAGTTATGATATATCTTTTGATTATATTTAGGTCCTCTATATTCTTACTCAATTTTGTCCACCTGAAATGTCTTCCCCTGAGTATGGTGTTAAGTTAGTCTCCTAGTATTGGGGGCATCAGAAAAGTCACGACTATGTTTTTCTATAGAAAAATGCATATGATTTCTTCAATGACCCAGTATTATTGTGTTTTAGTCTATATTTCCTTGAATCTACAAGTTTTTGTTCATAAAGGTGGTTGCTATTATTTGTTACACAGATATTCCTAACTAGTATATTTTCATTGTTGATTATTACTTTCCACATTAAAAAGCATACTATTGGGTCTAGCAGGTCTCATGGATGTTGAGGCAGCTAGTTCTCACATAACTGACTTCGTGGTTTGAATCCTGGATCCAGTGGCTTGAAAAATGCCCCAAGTGTGTGTACATGCCTAAACTCCCAAGAAGAGAATGGGGGAGAAGGGATGTAGTGTTAGCTAGTGGTTTGCCTGCTAATTAGAACTGTCTACTAATATACACACACACAGAGATTATTCATTGACCTGTTTTGCCTCTCTCTGACCTATCACTTTCTGCTTTCATTTTCTTTCTACGCTTTCTTTTGCTCTTTTGGTAGGTTTTTGCCTTTGAAATTCAGTGTTTGGATTTAATCTTTTCCTGAGTTCTACTTTTATTAATAAGCGTTTCAGGCTATAAATTCCTCTGATCGCTGTTTTAAATCCCACAGATTTTCATGTTTTCAGTGTCATTAATTTTTGGAAATAATACAATTTTTTTTCTTTCTTTGCTATAGGGCACGTGCGTTCGCCAGACAGACAGAGACAGAGAGACAGAAAGCGAGAAATCACCCCCCAGGGGGGATGGTCACGCCGCAATCCCTTCTCCTCCATTCTCCTCTCGGGATCTTGGGCATGCACACACACGCGCCCGGTGTGAGTTTAAGCCACCGGGTCTGGGACATGAACCGCAGTCGACTATGTGGGAGTCCAGCAACATAGCCATTATGCTAACTGCTGGTCCCTGCAATTTGTTTTTATTTCCTCTTTCCTTTCACCCAAGAGCTGTTGAATATGCTTTAGTGCATTGCAATCAGAAAAGAGTTGTTCCACAATACATCTACTCTATCAAACTTACTTGTATTTTCTTCATGACCTAATTAATATATGATAAACTTTTGTATTCCATGTGTACTGGGAGAAAAGACATTCTCTATTATGAGATATGAAAAAGTTATGATATATCTTTTGATTATATTTAGGTCCTCTATATTCTTACTCAATTTTGTCCACCTGAAATGTCTTCCCCTGAGTATGGTGTTAAGTTAGTCTCCTAGTATTGGGGGCGTCAGAAAAGTCACGACTATGTTTTTCTATAGAAAAATGCATATGATTTCTTCAATGACCCAGTATTATTGTGTTTTAGTCTATATTTCCTTGAATCTACAAGTTTTTGTTCATAAAGGTGGTTGCTATTATTTGTTACACAGATATTCCTAACTAGTATATTTTCATTGTTGATTATTACTTTCCACATTAAAAAGCATACTATTGGGTCTAGCAGGTCTCATGGATGTTGAGGCAGCTAGTTCTCACATAACTGACTTCGTGGTTTGAATCCTGGATCCAGTGGCTTGAAAAATGCCCCAAGTGTGTGTACATGCCTAAACTCCCAAGAAGAGAATGGGGGAGAAGGGATGTAGTGTTGTTCAACCTTCCTAGAGGGGGATTTCTCATTATCCCTCTCGTTCTTTCTCTCCATTTTTCTATCTCACTTAGAAAGGTATATGTGTCTTATAGCAAAACTATCTAACTAAATAAGTAAATAAAAACCATGTTCTGTTCCTGCCATGACAAACAACTAGAAACTTAATGACCTAAAACAGCACTGAATTATTATCTCATAGTTTCTGTATGTCAGCAGCTGGATCTCTTAGTCTGAGAAGGCCAAAAACCTAAAGTATCATTAGGATAGGGCCATGTTTCCTTCTGGAGACTCTAGAAAAGAAAAAACACTTCCATGTTCACTCATATTTTGTTGGTAGAATGCAGTTTTTAAAGTTTTCGAACTGAGGTTTTCATTTCTTTGCTGACAATTATCTGTAACCCTTTCCTGTTTCTTAAGGTTGCTTGCATTCTTTGTCACATTGCCCCCTCCATCTTCAGTAATGGCAAGTCAAGTTATTCTTATACTTGAGTATCTCTGACTTAACCTTTGCCACATCCCTCTCACTCTACTCAGAAAAGCTCTTAACTTTTAAGGGCTCATATTATCACACTGGTCCACTTGGATAATCTAGGACAACCTCTGCATCTTAAGGTCTAAACCTTAATTATGTCTGCAGAGTTTCTTTAGTGATAATGATACTTAATGATACAGACTTGAAGGTTATAGAGATTATAAAATTACTGAGGGAAGAAAAGAGCATTCTGCCTACCAAAAATGTCCTCCTTTGTTGCACTTAATGTTCATGGTCTTGAATTTTATTTTGTCTAATATCAGGATCATTATCCACCTTCTTATTGTTTTTATTTGCTTAGTATATCTCTGAATACCACTTTAATTCCAGTTTTTCTGAACCATTGTTTTAGGTATGTCTCTTAAAACAGCATAGAGTTGGATTTTGCTTTTGAAGAAAATTTGAAAATTTGTTTTAGTGCTAAGTTAGGTCCACTCACCTTTATTGATACAAATGACACATTTAGTTACAACATGTCTAATTGCTAGTAACTTTTTTTGTATGTTATACTTCCAGTGTTATTGGCTGTAACACTACACACACACACACAAACGCACTTAAATACATATACATGTGCTGTGTGTATCTCAAGTTATATTTAAAACCTAATGAATATATAGGTTATGCAGGTACATTAGTTGTAAAAGTTCAAAATATGACCTTCTGTCAGGGCAGTTTAAGTATTTAATAAACATTAGAGTGTATGCTTAGAAACGTATTGGATATTACACAAAAATGCTGTTTTAATGAGACATTAACTTATTCTAATTCGACGCTTATTTTTATAATTGTTTTAACACAAAACTAATCTTTCCCTTGAGTTCCATGGTAGTATTTAAGAGGCTGAAAAATATTATATATAGAACTATAAAAATAGCAGCTGTAATTTCTGAGCTATTTATATCAAAAAGCATTGTGTTGCATACATTATTTCATTTAATTCCCATAACAAAATAAATATGTAACTCCATTCTAGCATGAGAAAACTGAGATTAAAGAGTTGAAGTAAAGAAGAAAGTACACAGCTGGTTAAGAGCAGAATAAGGAGGTATATGAGAGCACCAAAGCCACTTTATTTTCAGTTTTTCTGAGTCATTATTTATTTTCATTTTTCAGAATCATGCTCTAAATCACCATGCTTCTGAAAAGGAGGTGTGGGCATCTTACGTAGTACAAGGCAATGTGAAGCCACAAGATCAGCAGGCATCTTCTGGGAAAACCTTACTCTTCTCTTTTAAAATATCAAAATAACTTTGAACTTCTACATTTGCAAACATTTAATGTTATACATTTTATAATAAACCACATATGGATTATAGTACAGAATTAAAAGCAACACAAAGATTTGAGATAGAACATAACTTCAAAGAAATTTTGTATCAGAAACTTCTCATAGATCTTAAATCACCTTCAGCAAATAATGAACAGTGTGGAGGAGTGAGTGGACCTCATTCTACCTTCTTCTACTAGGCTGATGTGGGTGCTAATGTTTAAGAAGTGAAAAATGCTTTAGGCCTAAAGTCAGATATGTGTTCACAGATATATATACTTAGCGGCTGCACTTGCTATTCAAAGTATTTAACTAAGATCTTTTGTGAATAAATAAAATTTAAAAAAAAAAAAAGAAATGGAGAACAACTAGAACAACTATAGATACCAGAGACAGTATGGGAAAAGGCTGGGAAATGGCAGAGGGTGAGAGGGAGGGAGGGCGGAAGCAAAATGTATACAAAACAAAGAATGGAAAATTATTTTTTGATGATAACATGTATGATAACATCCTTGACTCAACCAATATACAGATGTACAGTGAATGAATATAAAATAAATAAATTAATTTTTTTTTTAAAAATTACTCTTCTGGGAACCAGCAGTTAACGTAATGGCTATGTTGCTGGACTCCCACGTAGGCGACCGTGGTTCGTGTCCCAGACCCGGTGGCTTAAAACTCACGCCGGGCGCGTGTGCGTGCGTGCCCAAGATCCCGAGCGGAGAATGGAGGAGAAGGGACTGCGGCGTGACCATCCCCCCGGGGGGGGGGATTTCTCGCTTTCTGTCTCTATGTCTCTCTCTCTCTGTCTGGCGAGCGCACGCACCCTACAGTGAAAATCTCTCCAAAAAAAAAATTACTCTTCTGATTAAATTATAGTAAAACCTATTAATTCCTACTCTACAAATTTGGCATTTGGGCTAATTCAGCTAAACCTAGGTAAAGGTTTCTCTTGCATCATTTATAAAGAGGGAACATATTTAATGCAAACGTGATTGGCACAGAAACACTTCATTTATTTATGACAGACAAAAAACAACTTTCAAATATCTTAACAGTAACCCACCAAAAATGCATGTTTTTTAACTTGTCATCTATTCATTCATTTTTATAACATTTTATGTTATTTAATATTGAAAAATAAACTAGTGTTAAAATTTTAAAAATTAAAAAGCAAAAAATAAGCATGTGTCTTCCTATTTCTGAATTGTATTCACCGCAGACAAAGAAATGATAAGTAATATATAACTTTCATATCTCATTTAAGTAAAAAATACAGTGTTTAGCTATTCACATGCATGTTAAACTCCAATATACAGTTTTCATCCCCAGAGATATCCTTCAGGAATGCTTAATACCCTATTCCTAACATAGGATCAGACAATGGAAAGATACGTAAAAATTTAGATCAAAATTCAGAAATGACTATTTACATAAAAAAAATGGTAAACTGACTGCACTGGAGGTTTCAGCCAGTGAAATGAGGAAGGGAAAAAAATAAAAGCAATTAGAGTCTCGCTTTTGAAAAGAAGTAAAACTGTTTTTTAGTAGGTGACACTGACATCATCATGAAGATCTGTAGAAATCTACAACAAAACCTCTAGAACTAAAAATTTAACCAAGTTGTAATATAAGTATCAATGTGTAAAACCAAATTTCTACATACTAGTATAACAAATATTGGTAACTGACATTAAACAACATTATCTGCAAGAGCATAAAGAAGTATTGAAAGCCAACAGGTGGTATAGTAGTTAATGTTCTGGATTTCCACATGGCTGAGCATGATTCAAGTCCCTGATCCGGCTTGAAAATCACACCAGACGCATGTGTGAATGACCCAAACCCTGAGAGGAAAATGGAAGAGAAGGGACTGGAGCATGCCTATCCTCCCGAGAGTGGGGGTGATTTCTCACTTTCTCTCTCTCTGTATCCATCTGACTCTCTCCAGCAAGAACATACACCCTATGACAAAAATTCAAAAAAATAAATAAATAAAATAAACAAGAAAAACTACTTAGAGGTCAGTTTCTCCTGATATCAGTTAGACCTTTACACCTTACACTAAAAAAGTGAGAAATTTAAGAAATTGTAAATAAATGGAAAGATATGTTCGTGAATTAGAAAGTTCAGTATTATTAATATATCAATTCTTACCAAATTTACCTACAGATTCAAAGTAATCCAGTAAGTATCCCAGTGGGCATTTTGTAGAATTATGAGTTGATTCTGAAATTTGCATGGAACTGCAGAAGGTCTAGCACAGTCAAAACAATTTTGAAAAGAAAAACAAAGCTGAAGGACTTATGTGACCTGACTTCATGACTGATTATAAAGATTTAGTAATATCACTTAGGCATAAGACATACAGATCAACAGAGCAGAAGACATAGTCCAGAAACAGACCCACATATATATAATCAATTGATCTGACAAAGTCACCGAGGAATTCAATGAGCAAAGGGGTCATGATTAAAAAAAAAAAAAAAACACTGCTGAAACAACTGGCTATTCATATAGAAAATGGAATACACCCCTAACCCTAACCATTTTAAGTTAATTTTATAGTATAAATCATACCATACAATAAAATTAACTTAAAATTAAACACAAACCTAAACATGAGTCAAAATTACAAAACTAGAGGAAAATATAAGAGAAAATGCTTGTTACTTCAGAAAAACATTTCTGAAGACACAAAAATATGAGCCAAAAATAAATAAATTGAATTACGTAAAATTTAAGAAACATCTGTTTGACAGTGTTAAGAAAACAAAACCATAAAAAAATAAACTACAAATTAGGGGAATCAGCAGTTAGCGTAATGGCTATGTCGCTGGACTCGCACGTAGTCGACCGCGGTTCACATCCCGGACCCGGTGGCTTAAAACTCACACTGGGCGCGTGTGTGTGTGTGTGCCCAAGATCCTGAGAGGAGAATGGAGGAGAAGGTATTGCGGCATGGCCATCCCTCCGGGGGCGTGATTTCTCACTTTCTGTCTCTATGTCTCTCTCTGTCTGTCTGGCGAGCACATGTGCCCTATAGTGAAAATCTCTCCAAAAAAATTAAAAATAAAAATTAAAAAATAAACTTCAAATTAGGAGAAGATATTCATTATAGGTATATTTGACAAAGTACTAGCAACAGAATAAAGAATTTTTGCAACTCACTCATAATAAAAAGAAAAACTGAATTTGAAAATGGCCAAAAGATGTAAATACACATTTCACAGAAGATATACAAATATCTAAGAGCCAAACATAAATATCATTAGTCATCAAGGAGATGCAAATCAAAACCATGAAATACTACTGCACATGCCTTAGAAAAACTCTTACAAACACTTATTAAATAAGTGTTGACAAGGATGCGAAACAAATAGAAATTTAATATTAATGTGGAACATAAGAGTTGACGAGGATGTGAAACAAATAGAAATTTAATATTAATGTGGAAAAACAAAATAGCATAAACATTTTGTTAAAAATGGAGTAGAATTTTTGGATCAAATGTTTGGTATATGTTTAACTTTTATAAGAAAATGCCAAGTTTTTAACAAAATGGTTATACTATTTTGCTTGTGCAATAGTACATTATGTTCTTGATTTGCATATCACCCAAGAGAAATTAATGATACATACATAGCACAAAAATGTTCATAATCATATTATACATTTTAGCTTTAAACAACTAGAAATTGGCCCAAATGTCCACTAACAGGTAAGTGGGTAAACAGAGTATAAAACAGACACACCTGAGAATACTATTCATCAATAAAATGGAATGAACTACTGAAAAAAACACATGCAACACAAATTAATCTCAGAAAGACTGTCCTGTGCCAAAGAAGCTAAACAAAAGAGTATACATTCTATGATTCCATTTACATGAAATGCCAGAAGATATAAAACTGAATTCTAGTGAACAGAAAGGACACCAATGATTAGCTGTGGTCTCAATTCTAGGGAACAGGAGAAGGCACAAAGGTAAATCTGAGGGATGATGCAGGTGTTCTACATGTGTATGTATTTACATTTGGCAAAACCAATCTGTACACTTAAAGTTGATTTAAAAATCCTTTAAAACATATATTCAGGGAAATGGGACATAGCATGTTTAAAAGAAGCCAGCTGATATTAGAAACCAGGTTACAAATATTTATAAGCTATAAAAAATTTAGAATTAAAATAAGGGTTGCAGAGGGGTTCATCAGACCTTTGATGCTATGAAGACAAATCACCTTGGGAAATAAAAACTGAGGTGGGTCTTTAAATAATTTATTCTAACAGGGTTAAAGTAGTGATCCCATTTAAAAAAAAAAAAAAAAAACCTATTTAACTGATGATTAAAATGGAATGAACTACTGAAAAAAACACATGCAACACAAATTAATCTCAGAAAGACTGTCCTGTGCCAAAGAAGCTAAACAAAAGAGTATACATTCTATGATTCCATTTACATGAAATGCCAGAAGATATAAAACTGAATTCTAGTGAACAGAAAGGGCACCAATGATTAGCTGTGGTCTCAATTCCAGGGAACAGGAGAAGGCACAAAGGTAAATCTGAGGGATGATGCAGGTGTTCTACATGTGTATGTATTTACATTTGGCAAAATCAATCTGTACACTTAAAGTTGATTTAAAAATCCTTTAAAACATATATTCAGGGAAATGGGACATAGCATGTTTAAAAGAAGCCAGCTGATATTAGAAACCAGGTTACAAATATTTATAAGCTATAAAAAATTTAGAATTAAAATAAGGGTTGCAGAGGGGTTCATCAGACCTTTGATGCTATGAAGACAAATCACCTTGGGAAATAAAAACTGAGGTGGGTCTTTAAATAATTTATTCTAACAGGGTTAAAGTAGTGATCCCATTTAAAAAAAAAAAAAACCTATTTAACTGATGATAGTGTATTTCTCAAAAACCCTTTCAAAAGAAGAGCTTTTAAGGGTGAACAGTTAATGCAATTCCATTCCAGTTTTAGGAGGAAGACAAAGCAGCTTCACAATTCAATCTTACTCACTACTGACGGAGTTTTCTGAAACATTTCTTTACATTTTAGGCAAAACTCACTTTCAATCTTATTGCCTAACTTCACTTCAAATCAGTCCATCTGACAGCACTTTCAGAATTAAGACATGCATAATATTTGTATTATGTTTGAGATACCTCCAGATACAGAATAAACATATTTGAAAGTCTACAGCAAGCAATTTGGTTGCTTTTTCGTCCTAGACATATTATAATGTCTTTAATTCAATCTAGATACTTATATATGGGTACTAGGATCCTAAGAATTCAAGGCTGGTGAATAGTGATTTCCATCAAAGAAAATAATGGTCTTCCATCTGAACTAATATCTTTTTTACATACTTTCAGAAGCATCATTTGACAATGAGGTAAATTCTATTACTTTCAGTTGGGGTTTCAAATCTATTTATAGGAATGTACAAACTGGCAAAATATGCTAGGAACATACTATATATTGATTATCATATTTTTATTTAAATGTCCAGACTACTCTGTAATAATACTTACATTGCACATGAGTAAATGAAGCTGAGAGAGGTTTTGCACCTTGCCTGAATACCAAAGAGAGCTGTAATTTAAAAGCAGACTACCTAAACTCCAAAATCCATGCTCTTAAGTACCATGCTGTAATGTCTCAAAAGGAGAACTCAGTATCTGTGAGAGGTACTATATAAACTCAGAAGAGTGGGAACATTGTTTTTTAAAACTCCATTTACCTTCAGAGGACGGAGAGCACCACAAAACTTTGTCCACCAGCTGTTTTCAATGAATTCTAAATGTCTCTCTCTTTTCCTAAGTGTTCGTAACCTTTCTTCAAATTGTTTTAAGGCACGTTTATCCCTTGCGGGCAAAGGTCGACCATCTTTGCTCTGCAAATAATAGAAAAAAATATTTTTTTCCCTTATCATTAAGATCTTAATAAAGAATTCACAAGATTTAGTAGATCAATCCACAATCTGTTTTTTAAATTGCACACTACTTAGACAAATTTACAACTGAAATGCCTAATAAGAGCAATGCAACAATTAAATTTTTGAACACAGGCCAGAATCGAAGTGTAAATGTATAAAAAAAATTATAAAAATTAAAAGAAAAAAGTACAAAGTGTGGATGTGTGAGGGTTTCATACTGACCTCTCTCATGATTCCTGTTTTCCAAATATGTGGTAAAATTATATAGAAAGAGAACTACTGGTAAAAAAAAAAAACACCTCATAAAAAAGGTATTGGGTCAGCTGGTAGCATGGTGGTGAATGCAGGTGGCTTCCACATGGCCAACAGCATGGTTAAGAGTCCCCAAACCAGTTAGAGTACTGGACCTAGTAGCTTGAGAAACACACTAGGTGTTGTTTCTAAGTGCTCAAAATTCCAAAGGGAGGCAGAAATAAAGGAGGAGGGATTGTGGCATGATTGTGCCCCATGGGGAATGCTTTTTCACTTTTCCCTTGTCTCTTGCAAACTCTTGTGCCCTCTGGCAAATTCAAAAGAAATGTGTTTATTTATAAGAAATGTTGATTCCCATACTCCTGCTATTCTTTATTTTAGTGTATTTGACCCTGCCTCATCCCTCTCTTTAGTCAAGTGATTGGGATACCTGAACTGATACTTAACCATAACACTTTTCTCAAAACGTATCCATTATAATAGCAAAAGGATACAACAATTTTTATAGTTTGGATAATGGTTTGTCCCCCAAAGTTCCTTGTTTTGGAATTTGGTATTGGGAGGGGGAAATGTCTAGTAGGTAGTGATTGGGTTATGTTGCTTGCATCATGCAGGCGCCATTCTCATGAATAGATGAATTGTGTCTGCCCAGACCCCGTTAGTTTTAGCTCTCAGGAGAAGGGCTTAGTTCTTCAGAAAGCTGGCTGGTATAAAAGAGAGCTGCTCACAGCTTGCTCGCTCTCTCTCTGCACACTTCTGCTTGTCTGTGATTCCACTGGCCATGCTGTAAGCCAGCCGGACACCAGGCCTATCCCTTCAGACTTTCAGTTACCAGAACTGTGGGTCAATAAACCCCGATTCTTTTTATAAAATCACCCAGTCTTGGGTATTTATGTCAGAAATGCAATAATAGATTAAGACAATTAAGTAGTTCTGTTTCACTGATATTTTTCATTATTTTAGAAATAAATTAGTAAACTGACTTAAGGGTCCATTTAAAACAAACTCAAATTATCTTCCTGTTTGATGAATGCTTCAGAGGAGTGAGAAATGGAAATCTAGCCTGCATTGTCAACTGACTAGAACAATATAACAATTTTGTCAGAGAAATAAAAAGTGGATGGAAACTCAGCAGTCAACCATCTATCTCATCTGGAAAAAAATATGTAGTTACAAAGCATGTAAATATACACTCCTTATAAAAAAAAAAATCAAAGCTTCCCTTCATAGTGTCCCTTCTGATTGCATGATCCTGTATATATGAACACATACTTCTTAATAATAAAATTTTAATCCAACTTTCAAAAATCTATTCTACTGGATTAGTTGAAGCATCATTTCATATTTCTGCTCAACAGTTTAGCTGTATTTCACTGAACTACCTATTTGAGTTCTTTGTTCATGATTTCTGTGTTTTGTTTAGTTCTTTTTTTATTACATAAATTTTACAACATAAAAATTTAAAGTTCACCAGTAATCTCTTAGTTAGTACCTGGGTATTATGTCTTGTTTAGAAAGTTCTTTTTTATATGAAGATACAATTTTACTTACACTTTGTGCTCATGTTTTATAAATGTTATATTTTATTTGAATTCACCATCTGTTTTTTATGTGGCATGAGACTTTATGCAAATTTCATTTTTTCAACTTTCATAGATTGGATAAAGTTTATACCTAAACTTGTGAAAAACTGTCATCTCTACAATATTGAATTTTCCAAATTAGAAACTGATGGGGTTTTCCATTTATTGTGTCTTCTATTACGTATTTCAGTAAATACTATAATTTATATCAGAAATATGTTCACATTTCTTATTATTTTGTAGTTTATGACTATTATAAATGGGACCATTTCCTATTAATCCTCCATCTGTTTAACAATTTTTTAAAATTTGCATATAGGCATCTTGATTAACTCTTATTAGTTCTACTAGTTTGTTGGTTGGTTCTTTTAGATTGTCTTGGTAGATAATATCTGCAACTAAGAAGGCTGTTTTCTGTTTTTCTCCTCTCCTTCCAGTGTCTATACTTAAATTCTTTCTTTGTTTTTGGTTATAATTGCTAGAAAGTGTGTGTGCTCATCAGTAAGAGACAGAGAAACAGAGAGAGAGAGTGTGACAGAGAGAGACAAAAACACCCCCAATGGAGCATGGTCATGTCACAATCCCTTCTCCATTTCTGTATCAGAATACTGGAAAACCTGCAAGTTCTTGAAGATAAAGTAAGCAGAACTTTTGTTTTATTGCAACTTGAGCACTAATACAAATTTTCAAACTGCCAATGTCCTATGTTACAAAGAAGAAAAAGTTTTAAAAAACATGGATATGGTACTTGAAGGATATGTTGCAAAAAATTCAAAAGTATAAATACTCATGAGTTTTCTAATGACCAAGTCACATCAGAAAGCAGCTCAAAGACGAGAGTAATTTTATACTTCCCAATGGCAACAAAATGCTAACTTACTTTTGATTTAATTGTTTGGATGTGTTGCTCCACTTCTTCAATGTCTTCAGTGTTTTCCAAACGTTCATAAGCAGCACTTCTAGTGCCTTTGATCAGATTTAAAGGTAATGCCGACATACCATAAGCCTAAAAGAAACAAAAATTGAAATATGTTTTAGTAATAGTAATACTATTTTAAACATATTATACCAAATTTTCAGGTTAAAAAAAAAAAAAAAAGTAACTGTTGGGCCAGCAGGTTGTTAAGGTTCTGGTCTCCCACATGGCCAATTCTTCAGCTTGACTCCTGGACATGGTAGCTTGAAAATCACACTGGGTGTGTGTACAAGCATACCCAAAATCTCAGGAGGGAAATGGAGAAGAAGGGCCATTTCCCTGGAAGGTGGTTTCTCATTTTCCCTCTCTTCACCTCCTTCTGTCTCTGTTGTGTGCATACACCTTATGGCAAAAACCTTAAAAAAATTTTAAAAAAAGAAGAATGAGCAGCTGTCATTAGATACAGTCCCTGCAGAAATGGTGACTGGGTGTGAATATGAGTGTACTGCCTCATAGTTCTGTTTCAGTCACAGTCACAGCAGGCACAACACTACTGTTCTACGGGCAAGTTGCAAATTTAATGTAAATGTAACACTTTATCAAAGTAATAAATTACAACTTCAGGCTAACCAAGGGTTAAAATCATGTGGATTAGTAAAAAATTATGTTTACAAAATTATGTTCACTGAAAAAAATCCCAATTTTCTTTAAGTGTATATAGTGAATCTTGAGTACGATATAAGTATTTTAATATATACATGGTACTTACTTAGCATTACCTACATATACAGTTTATTTTAAACTTCTAAATATTTATAAGCTATGTTTTGGCTAAGGACTTTAAGTATTTTCTTACAGACGATTTTTAACTACTAATCAACATTGAGTATAAACATACTATTATACATACTACCCAATTCCATATTCCAGTCTCAAATAATAACTTTTTATTCTAACCAATAAAAACACTTAATTACATTTGCTATGTGATAATTCTTTATAATAATTATTTACCTTAAATCCTTCAAAGAAACACTGACAACTATTACCTCCTGTTTGCAGCAAGAGATGCTAAAGTAGATATACTATATATATTTAAATCTTTTACATTTTCCTTCTGATTACACAACTAAATTACTTTACCCAGTCCTCCTTGTTGTAAAGTAGGTCCCTGAGACTGAATTCGGAGCACTGAATGTGGGCAGGGCTGATAATGCCACTTCATAGACTTAAACCCAAACTTCAAAATATTCTGGGTGTTCCTGAATGCTTTCAGCTAGACTCTCTACTATGTGACTGTCAGTTCCCAGAATGACCTTGGATAATCTTTCATGTCAATTTCAATTACTTTAATATTCTTCACTGAGACTATTTTAGACATTGATTAAATATCGATTACCACAATTCAGTTTAAATTGTAAACATAAATTCTGACAAATCAGGGTTTTTTTTTTTTAATTAGGTAGGTTAATCCTTATATTTGATAAAGGACAGATACTTATAATAACCTTGCATTTAAATATTGTTAAAGCATCAGTTAGTGTTCTCATCATGTCACTATCATCCAAACCTGGGAGAAGGGGGGTTGAAACGTTCTATTTACATTAGAAGAAAATATAATTTGAACAGAGTAGTGCAATTTTCTTCTCATTAATTCAATTGATAGCAAATGTACACTTGTAAAACATATACCATGGTAAATATAAAAAGAAAAAATACAAAAATAGTTTAAATTTTATATTTTTATATTTTTTATATTAAATTTTATATCTTCAAATCATTGAAATTGTGAAGAAAGTCCATGGGAACCAAAGTATCCCAGTTATTTTGGTCTTTTCTTTTAGGACTTTTCTGTCCCTATTGTCATTCTGACCTATTTCTAACATTTCTATATCCTTTAAACATTATTGAAAAAAGAAACAAAGAAAAAAGTAACATAGTAATTTAAGACTATGATGAATATAAGAAGGGACTTCAAAAGTCTGTGGAAAAATGGAGTCAAATTATGAGCTTATTATAGCGTGAAATAATTTTAAAATCCATGCATTTTTTTCCATAAACTTTTCGAAGATTCCCTCATTCATCATTACATATTATGAGTGGGGAGAGGTTTTTGCTATACGGCTCGTGCGCTTGCCATAAAGACAGAGACAGAAAGCGAAAAATCACTCCCCAGGAAGGATGGCCACACCGCGATCCCTTCTACTCCATTCTCCTCTTGGGATCTTGGGCATGCACACACATGCGCCCAGCGTGAGTTTAAGCCACTGTGTCTAGGACTCAAACTGCAGTTGACTATATGGGAGTCCAGAGACATAGCCATTATGCCAACTGCTAGTCATGATCTTACGCACATATTAACAATCCAATACCATGCTGCTTTTTACAACCAAATGCCAAGGCAAGTAATATTTTGCTAAATCCAGTTTGTACCTAAGTATGTTACCCTGTTCTCCAAACCACTTCCAAACTAAACTTAGTCTATCTCATTGCTTATTGGTCTGAGTTGGAAGGATCTAGATTCCTCATTGTACTAATTTCGGTACTCAATGTGGTTTCCCAAGGAATCTTTTTGGTGCAGTCAATATTAACAACATGGACGTTATTCAGAGACTGTTGTCAATAACAAGGTCATCACAATTCTCCTAACTGTTCTGTTCTTCTCACGTTTTACCCATCCATCTTGCATGCTATTTCCCAAGTGATCTAACACCCAAGCCAGATTATATCATTCTTCTAATGAATATCTTTTAAGATTCTCCAGGACTAAAAAGGGTTGTTTTCAAAGGGTTCTGATAAAGAGTTCTTAGGATGCTGGAAAGGTGCTTCTAGGGTCACTATAGAAGATAACAAGGCAGTCAACCATGTAGAGACCTGGATAACTCTTCATATTACTTCAGACTTTTACAAACACCCATGCTTTAATACATGCCTGTATCTAGAATGCCTACCTTCTCACCCACTTCTCTTGCAAATTTCAAAGCTCTGCAGGCCTCAGCTTGATTAGATCACATCTAAGGCACCCTTCCTTACTTGGGCCGGGTCAGGCCCAGCCAAGGCCATCTGTGACTTGGGCTTTGCTTATAACCCATCTACAGTACATTAACATTATTGGCTTATATATTTGTTTTACCACTGGATCTGCCAGACGTGGCCAATCAGATTTCCAGATTAGTAGCAACTGCATGGGACTGTCTGATATATAAAGATTAGGTCCCAATGCTTTTTCCTCTTACCTTTATTCGAAGGACACTCAGTTATTAAATTAATAGTATAAGTTATCTAAAAAGATAGTATTTGGTCTAATATATTTTAAGAAAACAGAATTCTTAATTTGCATGAAGTCATTTCCTTACTTGGAACTGATATATTTATTGGAAAAGCTGAACTGAATTCCTAAATAGTTAACGTAGAAGATTTTAGAAAATATTTTTAGTGACAAGAGAATTTCTTTTTTCAGTTTTTAATTGCCTGGAGATAATAATTAAAAGAATGTAGCCACCATTTGGCTAGCAAGATTTTAGCTTGTTTTTGTACTGCATGGTTATGTATCAGTAACTATCAGGAAATTTAAATATAATATTTAGATTACTATAAGCTTGAATATTATATAAAACATTACAACTTTTAAGGTCTTTAAACAACAATTTTTAATCAGACTTCTTTGGGGGAAAAAAGTAGTATAAAAAGACATCCTCTTCAAAAATACTTTTATTGCTTACTACTGCCCTCTAGTGAATTTCTGAAATTCAGCAAGGCTAAAGATACTGCATAAAGGCTAAAAAAGAATATGCTTCTAGGTCAGACATAACTGCCTTCCATTTTATTCATTTTGACTTCCAAAAATAAATTGCTATTTTAAAGTCAAATGTTTTATAATCACAAATACAAACTAAAAACAATAATTTTTTTGTACTGATGATTTTAGAACAATACCTCTTCTCTAAAAATCTCTCCTTTATGTTGAAGTATAGTTTCTTAAATGTGAACCTAGAATTACTGCAAAGGCTCAATACCAACTGGTGGACTAAATAAATGTCTGCCACATATTTGTAAAACCTACTATTCAAGGACATACACGCTGTTACAACAAATGAAACAATGTGTCTAACTAGTGACTGGGACTTTTAAGTATTTATTGATTCTATGATATATATAGATAGATAGATAGATAGATAGATAGATATAGGTATATATAGATATATATAGTCTCATATGTAACACATCATTCTTCTGCATAAATAACAAGGAATTATATGAGTGAGATTTGGAAACGTATTCCTAAAACTTCACATTTGCAGTATGAGAATTCCGGATCACTTTGTCCATATTTTACTATACGAAGCATATTGTCTTTTATGCTATCAAGAGAATTAATATTACAGATTTTCCTGAATACAGTGAACTCTGCATGTATCTTGAAATTAAAACTATCTTCTAAACATTGACTAGGGAGAAGCCATGAAATAGTTGTCTTTACCTTAATATTTGCAAATTTGGCCACAGCTGCTCATATTACAGTCACCTGCATTTCATGCATTATTAGCATAACTACTAAGTTTAATTGCCACTCATGTCTTGTAAGATGGTAGTGTAAATTGACATTGAAAAAAATGTAACAAGGAAAGCAAAGAAGCATGAATAATAAGAAAAATATTCATTAGAATGATGAGCATAATTCTATATTTTCTTATAAAGCAGCATCAGGAGCTTTATGAGTTTAAGAAAAGGAGATCCCCACAATTGAATCTATTTTGCATTTTTCTCCTTAGGTATCTGCAAAGGGATTCCCTTTCATATGACAAGAAATAACAAAACAACACAACTTAAATTTACATAATGTGGATGTTAGCAACTTCAAAGATAAAATATCTTTAGAGGACTCAAGAAAAACTGTTATTATCAATTCTCTTCTTTTTCTTGAGAGATTTTTGCTATGGGACATGTGCACTTGCCGGAGAGACAGAGAGACAGAAAGCAAGAAATGAACCCCTGGGAGGATGGTCACAAAGCAATCCCTTCACCTCCATTCTGGTCTCGGGATCTAGGGCACGAATATACACATGCCTGGCATCAGTTTTAAGCCACTGGGACTGGGACTCGAACCAGGGTCAACTAAGTGGGAGTCCAGTGATGTAACGATTACATCATGTTATGGTCCCTATTATCAGTTCACTGAAGAGCATAAAGACAATATGGTATAGTAAAATATAGATATGCATAACCGATTCAAAAAGTGATTCAGAATTCTCATACCCTAAATGTGAGGTTTCAAGAATACCTTTCCAATTTATGTCATTTATATTTTCCTTGTTACGTATGTAGAAGAGTGGTATGATTTCTTAAAAGTATCTACAAAAATCTAGGAAATTTCTTTCTTAAATATAAAACAAAATTATAAATTATAAGAAGGCATTAGCAGGAATTTTTCCTTATAAGAGTACATAAATAATGGTAATTTTATAAACAATGGCACAGAATAATTACTTGTAATATGGTATTACATGGAAGACCGCAAAATTGTTTAAAGAGGGACTTCTGTTCTCAAATATCATTGTGAGTCACTGCTCTAATTTGTAAGGTGCTATGAAATGAATATCTATGTCCTCTCCAAATTCATATGTTGAAGCTTGATCCCAACTGTTAACGATAATTAGAGGTGGAGCCTTTGGAAGTAATTATTCTTAAAGGTGGATTCCTTAAGAATAGGATTAGTATCCTTCCAAGAAAAGACACAAGAGAGCTTGCTTCTTCTTTCTGTGTGCTGTCTACCATGTAAAGATAAAATGAAAAGATAGCCAACGGACCAGCAGGTGGCATAAGGGTAAAGGCACTGGACACCCACAAGGCTGACCCCAATCTGAGTCACATACCCAAAGGTTTGAAACTCACACCAGGCACATGGATGTGAGTGCATGCCCCAAATTCCAAGGAGAAAGGAGGAGAAGGGACTGCAGTGTGGCCATCCTCCCTGGGGGGTGATTTCTCTCTTCTACTCTGTCTCTCTTTGATGAGCACAAGGGCCCTATGGCAAGAATTCCTTAGAAAAAAGAAGCCAAACAAGAAAGTGGGCCCTTAACTAGATACCCAATCTGCTGGCACTTTGTTCTGGGACCTCTCAGCTTCCAGAATTGCGAGAAATTAATGTTTGCTGTTTAAGCCACCGAGTCTATGGTGTGATTGTTACAGCAGTCTGAACTAGGACATGGGAACAAGGTATTTTTTGATGGGTACAATAGGAAAACATGAAATGTTTCATTATTATATTTAAATCCTTAATTTATCACTTTAGTTTTCTTCAATTTATTAGTTTATATTTAAATAATATTTATTTATAATTCATAAATACTCTGGAGGACACACTTTAAGTTTCTTTTAACTTTTTAAAAAATTTGCTATTGGGTGTATGTGCTCACCAGAGGGGGTGGGAGGAGTGAGAAAGCACCCCTAACAAAGAAGATGACCACACTGCAAACACTCTCCCCACAGGATTTTGAGCATGTGCATGCATGCATGCAGGTGCTGCACACAGACACACACTGACCTGTTGTGTTTTTCAAGCCACTGGGTTTGGGACTCGAACTGCAGAGTGAGCCATGTAGGATCAGACCATCTTAACCATCATGCCCCTAGGTGACTCCACATTTAAAGTTTTATTGATAAAGGTATGTAATAAAAAATTCAGTAGTCTCCCCTTCCATAAACACCTTACTGGTGCATACAGTACATTTTACATAAAAAGATCATTATTCAATATTTCCCCACTTGGTGGCACCAAAAAATTAAAATGTCTCAAAGATATTTGTGCCTATTTTGAGGTTTCACTTAAATTTAAAATGTATCAGATTCTTTTTAAATGTAAGCTTAAAACAATATGTTGTTTGACATTTTTCTTCTAAAACTGAGCACCCAATTATTTGATTATTCCTTAAGACATGGTACAGTGGTTAGAACCTTAGTAAAATTTAAATAATAAACTAGTTTCTAAAATGAACAATAATACATATCTAAGCAATTCACACTTGCCTAACACAAAGTAAAAAGCTTTGCTAGTCTCAATAAAAAATTAATTACAAATTATTTGATAAATATAATTCTATATTTACTAATTAATTCTTTATATTCAGGATAAAAGTACTCTAAGTATCAATTTCTCATTTTAGGTACTTTAAAATTAAACCTCTTCTGGGGATCCAGCAGGTGGCATGGTGGTTAAGGCACTGAACTCTCATATAGCTGAGCACAGTACGAGTCTCAGATCTGGCAGCTTGCTTTCTCACTTTCTCTCTCTCTCTCCATCTCTCATTATGAGTACACATGCCCTGTAGCAAATTAATAAAATAATGATGATAAATAAAATTAAATAAATAACTCTTAAACTTCTTCTACATATCATAAATATGTACTGTGTCCTCTTTCATATTATCATATTAAAAAAATTCTCAAGATTTTCTATAATAAGTTAGAAGAAAACTTTGTATTCCAACTTCAAGCAAATTATGATAGAGTACTATTAACCACCTAATGACAATGCAACCACCCTAATACTGTTCCTACAGAGCTCTCTTTTAAGTATTAAAGTTTTAATTACTTCATTCATTTTGTCTACTCCCACTCCCTAACCCTCATAATTTAATTAAAAGCCACCACCAAAGTATATCATAAAAATGATGTCAGATCCTATTACTTCTCCATTTAAAACTTTCCAACGGCTTCTAATCTCAATCAGAATTAAATTCAAAATCATAACTATGGTCTATAAGGCCCTATAGGATACATCTTCTATATCTCTCAGCTAAACTTTTGTTACTCTTTTCCTGGTTAACTGAGCTTCAGCTACAATGGCTTTGCCTCCTTGCTATATCTGAATACAGCATAAAAACACCCACCTCAGGATCTTTGCACTTATTCTGCAACATTGCTTGCTTTACTTCATTTAGGTCTCTGTTCAAACACCAGAGGAGCCCCTCCTAACCTTGGCAGCATTATCAGCCTCTACCATTGTTTGTCCCCTTATGCTGCCATATTTTTCCTCATAACATCTACCACTCAACCACTGGTAGACAGCTCACCAGTTCTGCACATTTTGCAAGTCAAGCACTAACCACCCTTTTTTAACCTGTACTATCTTTTCAGGGATGTTTGTATAGTCAATATCCTTGGTAAAGACAGTATCTTTCTCTAGACCAAAGAGCAGGCATGCTTACTATCCATTACACAAGATTCCACTTCCCTAAACTTATGGTTCTCTTATAATACCCCCAACCATGTACAGACTCATTTGGTTCTCTTTACATTGTCTTACAGGAAACAGGACTCAAGAACCAACACAAAAATATTGGGTTGTCAGAAAAGTTATCACGTGGGACCAGCAGATGATGTAATGGTTACATTGCTGGATTCCCACATGTCTGACCACAGTCTGAGTCCTGTACCTGGAGGCTTAAAACTCATACTGGGCATGTGTGCGTGCATGCCCAAAATCCTGAGAGGAGAATGGAGAAGGGGTTATAGAGTGGCCATCCACACTAAGAGTGATTTCTCCCTTTCTCTCAGTCTCTTTCTCTCCAGCTAGTGCGTGTACTCTATAGCAAAAACAACAAACTATCAAAAAAACAAAAAGAAAAGTCATGATGTATTTTTCTATGTTTCTCTATGTAAAAATGTGTCATTATTTTTCTGAAGACCCAATATAATACTAATTCTATGGCTACTGCTATTGCTATCATGACATAATAAAGCTCTTGTCTATGAACCAAAAGTCTTATATATTCAGTCACCATCCATAAAACTGTAGCAGGCACAAGTTGGGTAAAATCCTGGACCCTTCATAGTTCTTGACACTAACATTAGATATTTATTCTCTTTTTCCATTAGTTTTTCCTGACTAATCTTTTGTTGACTGCTACATCTTTATTTCCTTAGAGTTTTCAAAGCACTTTCACAAATAGTATCATTTGCCCTTCAAAAACCCCTGTGAGGCATTTTCTATTTCCATTTCATCAGGAAGACACTGACCCAAGAAGGTTAAAAGACAAATCCAAGATTAACATAACAAATTGGTCACAAAATAGCAATTAGAATACAGGTCTAACTACTAATTTGCTATTAATTTTTTACTCCTGCTTCTTAAAAGCCAAATAACTAAGATGCTGTGCATACACTGTACAACATGAAGGATGACCATTCACTGATATCGGAGGGCAAATTTCTTATGTGGTAACACATAAAAATATAAAAATGGCAATAAAACTGCATACCCAAATAAGCACCTGAAAGATAGCATAATACTTGTCTTTTAGGTTTCCTTTTTATACATATCATGTAACAAAATTAGATTCCGCTATTACACAAATAACCCATTCCTTTTTATTTATTTATTAATTTTTAGAATTTTATCATAGGGCATGTGCACTCGCCAAAGGTATACAGAGGGAGAGAGACAGAAAGTGAGAAATAATCCAAGAGAGGGAATGGCCATGCCGCAACCCTTCTCCTCCACTTTCCTCTTGGAATTTTGGGATTTGGGGCACACATGCACATTGGCTGGCAGAATTTTTCAAGACACTAGGTCCAGGACTGGAACCGCTGTCAATCATGTGGGAGTTCAGCACCTTAACCACTATCCCACCTGCTGGCCCTCACCCATTTTAGTTTTCATATCTAAAGAAAGACATATTAGGAAAATATTCAAAAATGTTTCCTTTCTAATCAGTATTTTCCACCTTTGTACAAATCAACAATGCTCGAAATAAATTTTATTCATCTGAAACGGTTCCAGATAATTTTAATGGTTTTTCCACAATTCATGGTAGTAGGTAAGAGAAAAGCATTTATTACTGGCTATAACTTGAGCCAAAGACTCAAAGAGTAGTCTGTTCACAAGTTTATCAGTCATCTATACTACTTTACTACTACCCGGAAGACGGAAAAAAAAAATACAAACTCTCTAAGAGTATAAGTTAGATCCTATATGCTAGACAAATATCCAGTTAAATAAAACACCAGATTTTAAAAGCTCTATATTCCTAGGAAGCATAAATCCCCTGAATCAGCAACAAATATTGATCTCTAGTTCAGAGTTCTAATAACCTTATAAACCCCTAAATATATTATTGTACAGTATGACCACCTTCAAGGTTCACAAGATGTAACAATTGCTTCTGAATATTAAATTTCACAAATATACTGTGAAAATGTGTCTAAGTAGTTAAAAGTTTACCCTCCTCTGAAGTAAAGAAAATTGAAGAAAAGCTGAAGGAACAAATTAAAATATTAAAGAGAAAAAAGAATTGAGGTGAACAGATTACCAAGGTAAAACATATTTTTAAAAGTTCTTTATAGGGTGATTCTTTCATTTTAACTCAATTACCCTTATACTTACCGTGTAAGTGATAGCTGCCAACATTCCAATTAAGGTGAGAGAACTAATGGAAAATGACAATGCAGCTAACCCATCTGGAAAGAAAGTAAAACACTGTTTAAAATGTGCATACTGTATATTCTACTCAAAATTTTCTATTCAGCAAATCAATATAAGATATAAGAAATCAAGCTCCTCATACATTCTGAAGGAATAAAACCAATATATTTCACCATGTCCTTAAAGTGTTCTCTCCAAGTGGAGGAAAGGGTTTTTAAAGGGCTCTTCACAAAGTAATTTGTAAAAGATCATTCACACTAAGCTTTCATTCACTGCTTAAAAATTAAGAGGAAAATTACTGTTTAATTATTGGGCTTAAAATGAGATCAACAAAATGTTGGACACTCAAAACGTGCTAAAAAGAATGCCTGGCCTTTCTCAACTGCAAACCCTGGGAAATAGCATTACTCAGGAAAGTCAAAGACCTTAATTCTTTCTCAGCTTTCCCCTCAATCTTAAAACTTTTCGTTTCTTTACTCTTAATTTTCGCACACATTTTTAATTTATAGGCTAATACTCAAATCTTGAAGAGTTTATTCTACTTTTAACTTAAAGGACTAGCCTACCCACTTGGTAGCAAAATAAAAGCAAATATAAACAGAGATTGAAATGTAATACCAAAAAGTGAATACTATGTAAACAAGTGAAAGTTAAGAAATTATTTAAAGAAGAAACAATGAATGAGAGGCAATGATGATCCCTTCAAAATATATTAGATTACATAATAAAATATTGTGCAAATTTGAATATTCTTAAATGAGAGTCATAATTTTTCTAGTTTTAATACCGGTTCCATTGGACTTGTATTGATCAAGTTTATACCCAAGTCCTCTGGGACCAAATACAAACGTTGATTAGTTTCATGTATTAACATTAATGTTTCATGAATATTTATAAAATTATAATGATCTAGCTGCTTAAAACTCATGTCTCAGTTTTATTTAGCACATTATGAAGGTCTTAAAAAGAGAATAACATGAGAGCATATGCACAAATTCACAAAGTATAGAAGGCAAATTTTTAAGCCACAATTTCTAAAACCTATGTTTTATCAAATCAAAGACATTCTGATGTTGTCACTTTCTTGGTCTTACCAGAAGATGTTCATAGAACTAAGATAGGTTTGGCATCTGGCTGATAGAAATTTTAAGATACTATGAACTTACAAAATACATTCTGAAATTAGAGATACAAAAAGGTAAAAAAAAAAAAAAAAAACCTACATAAAAATACTGTGCCTTAGAATCTATAAAAGTGATAATATTACTAGTAGTTAAAATAACCTAAATCAAAGATTTAAAAACTGATCATTAGGAAGTATCCCATTTGGGTAAAGAGTGAATAATATGTGCTGAAGACACTAAAGATAAATTCTCTTGATATGTCAGAATCCATAGATTCTAAGCACATACATATTTATATTATAAATAAATCTAATCAATAAACAAGTTGTAGTATATTCATAAAATGTGCTACTGTGCTTCAATAAAGAGTCAACTACTCCTACAAATGAACTTTAATAGTATTTAGTTAAAAAAAAAAAAGCCAAACATACACAAAAGAGAATAGGGGAGGGTGAAAGGAAGGGAATCAAGTGGAAAAAGAAACAAAGCACTTAAAGGACACAAAAATGGAAAATTACCTGCTGATGATAATATGGTACTATCTTTAACTGGACTAATATACAGTGTATTCATGCTGGAAAAATTAATTTTGTATATTATAATGATATATAGTGATTGAATGTATAAAAATAATAAATATGTATTAAAAGGGTTTTTTTTTTTAAAAAAAGAATTAATGTGATTTCACTTACAATATTTTAAAAAAGGCAATAATACATAGTGGCAGAAATTATAACAGTGTTACCTCACATAGAGGATGATAAAACTGAATAGGCGCACTATCTATTTTTTAAAAAGTTAAATATCTTTGATGCCTAAAAAATGCAGAGAGGTGGGTAAGGAACAATAAGACTAGAAATTAGAATAGTTGATGACTATTTTGGCTCCAATCAGACAGCTGATCTAGAATTATATGCAAAATATAATCAAGAATTTGATATTTAGGACTGAGACAAAAATAAATGAAGATAAAGAAAATAAGATTACAGAAATCAGAATGTTATCCAGTCACTGCTTCAAATTATAAATAGTCAAAGACTAGTATAATTTATTAAATAATATGTACAAGAAAAGAGTCAGGAGACCTGAAAGAGTTAACTGCAAGAAAAGCAATTCATTTCCCAGCAACAGGATCAAGGCTCATAAATCCTGAGGACTCGGTATTAGTAGATACCAGGTCCGCTAACCTATTCTTGCCAGTATCAGCAAGATATTAATGGACCACAATTTGCAAGATGAAATCTTAAGTGGGAAGCAAGAAAATTAAGAAGTTGCACAGCAGACTCCAAGACTTAATTTAATCATCATTTAATATACTATCTAAGTAAAAAGAAAGAAGTGATCGAAAAATGTACACTACCTATCAGAAAGAATAAATACAAAAGTAGTAAACATTTTCAGTATAATATTTATAAAAGTAAGTGTTCTATGCCTCCTTGAAAATAAAGTTACTGATTTCAAACACACATTAGATTCTGAGTAGCAGAGAACACATTCTTGCTTGATACCACTTTCTAACGCCAAAGCTATTTTTCAATGATTAAGTTGCTTCTCTAACCTGATCCCTTGAACTTGCCTATTTTTTTTTTCCTCTAAAAACATAGGTCACATTCAGTTAAGAAAACCTTATAAAAAAGCAACACCAAAATGCTTTGGTGAGATAAATTTATAATAAAATACTATTTAATTCACATTATATTTCTGTAATTTGTATTCTGTCTAAAATATTCTCAAAGAATAGAGTTCTCTAAAATCAATATACCCATTATATTTCTTTAACATATTATTCTATCTTATCCTATATGAATTAAAGAAACTATAGAAACATAGAAACTATAAGACTCTCAGTAAAGTATTTTCAAGAAAAGATGAAAATTTCTTTCAATATACTAATATATGACAAAATCAAGAAAGCAACTACATTATAGTTAGATGGCCAGAAGGGAACCTTAACACAAGCTCCTAATTTGTCTAGCACATGTTTAACAAGACAGATACATTTGTAAATTTTTTTAACCAAGTAAAAATAGGTTACTTCTTTAAAAAGTCCAAGGACTATAACATACAAATAATTACAGATTTTTTTAAGAGAATACTTACGACTACTTCCAAGTTCCTCAAACAGAAACTTCACTTTTTCCCACTCTGTAGAATTTTTGTTATTGGGAACACTCAATGGAACAAAAGCACTACAAAGGAGAAAATAACTCTGTTTAAAGGCTTGAAGTTTAAGATGTTGAATAAAAAGAAACAATCTAAATTTTTATGTTTAGTAATTCTTTAAAGCAAAAATAAACTCCGCCTGCCCAGGAATAAATCAACTCCGCACTGTATAGAGGTGTGTGAGGTTTCTTATTTATATACTTATTACTTTACTGTGAATGTAAAAATGATTTTTCTTAAAATTTTATTTCTTCTATGAGACATACAGAGAGAGAGAGAGAGAGGTGGGGGGAATCCCCGAAAGGATCTTCACAGTGCAATCCACCCCCAGCTTGGATTACAGGCAGATGTACACCCAGCATGCACAAGAAGGCCTCGGGATGTGAACCTAGGACCTTCCCATGGAGGTCCAGTTGCCTTATCACTGTGTCAATGTATGGCCCACAGATTTGTTTCATCACTTTCATTACTGCGTTCAATAAAATTAGTGTCCACTGTAATTACATTTATTTTATTATTTGCATTTTAAAATATTTTGTCAATTATGCCTGAACAAAGCTAGAAAAATAAATAAATAAATAAATAAATAAATATTCTGAGAAGGGATCACAGGTTTCAGATGGTCCAAAAGATCCATGGAGGGACCAGCAGTGGCATAATGGTTACGTGACTGAACTCTCACACAGTTGACCACGGTTCGAGTCCTGTGCCCACTGGCTTAAAACTCACATTGGGCATGTGTACGTGAGTACCAAGATCCTGAGAGAAGAATGGAGAAAGAGGGAATGTGGCATGGCCATCCCCCACCGGGTGTGATTTCTCACTTTCTGTCTGTCTGTCTCTCTGGCAAGTGCACGCACCCTATTGCAAAAATTTCTTCAAAAAAAAAAAAAGATTGATGACATAAGAAAAGGGTAAGCACTGGACCAGTCAGTGGCAAGGTAGGTAAGATGGCTAGATCCCACAGGGGCAGCGGCACAATTCAAGCCCTGTGGCTTGAAAAACATGTAAGGAGCTTGCAGGTACATGCCCAAAATCCTGGATGGAATATGGAGGAGAAGGGATTGCAGAGTGACTATCTGTCTGCCCTGGGGGTACTTTCTTACTTTCCTTCTCTCTTTCTCCCTCTTAGGAAAGTACACACACCATGTAGCAAATTTTAAAAAACAAAGAAAAGATTAAAGGCCTTAGTGGTAAATTGGCAGAGCAGAACACAAATGTACAATTATTTCAATACAGTTATATTTTAGGAAAGAATAGAGGGGAAATACTTCCTCAATATAGAATAAACAATAAGAATATCATTGTGCATGTAGGGTTGATTTTTATTTTCTCAGTATTTTTATATCCTTTAAGATTCTACCCAAAGACTTACTAGAAGCAGTTTCTATTTGTTTTTCATTCACAAATAAAGGAGGACCACAGAAATAACAGAGACATTGGGACCAGCAGCTGGTGTAACCGTTGCGTTGCTGGATTCCCACATGGCCAACTCGGTTTGAGTTCTGGACCTGGAGGCTTGAAACTCAATGCCAGGCATATGTGTGTACATGCCCAAAATCCTAAGAGGAGAATGGAGAAGGGATTATGGTGTGGTCATCTCCCGTGCAGGGTGATTTTTTGCTTTCTATCTCTCTATCTCTCCAGCAAGCACACATGCCTTAAAGTAAAAATCTTTCTCTCTCAAAAGGAAGGAAGGAAGGAAGGAAGGAAGGAAGGGAGGGAAGGAGGGAGGGAGGGAGGGAAGACCAGAGACATGGCTAGCTTCCTAGGACTCTAGGAGCTTAGACTGGAAGAATACAGAAAATAGGCAAATAAATAAATGCTCATTTTATTATCTAGCCCAGGACAACTAACAAGATAATCCAGAGATTAGGGTAAAGGACTGTGTAACCTTTAGACTGTATATGTGAAGAATCAAACAGGAATGTAAGAAGTAAATCTAACGCTACTTCTAAATACTAATTTTAACTGTAAAGAAAACAGTACGATTTATCCTCTTTTGGAAAGACAAAATCCTAAATGAGTTCAATAATATATTAAGGTATCTGCTCTCAGAATGTTTTTAAGAAAAACAAAGTAGCTGTTTTAAAATGTTTTTAAATTTAAGAAACCTTTCTCCTTGGTACTTCTGATAATACTTGAAACAAGATAAATGGGCACAACATGCCAGGAAGTTTTTTAAATTTCTAAGTATTTGCATAAATAATATGAAAAATTGCTTAGTGAAAGTATTTTACACCCAGTCTGAGTAACTGAACAATCTTAACACAGACGATCTCTTTAGAAAGACAAAGAAAAGGCTAATGAATTTCAGTAGATGTGAAATTGAGATGATGAATTTAACAAAATGGAAAATAAGATTTTCACCTCCTATACTCAGTCATCAAGTAGGTAATATTTACCTTCCAAATAGCTTATTTGTTGCTTCCCCTCTGCTCTCTAACTATTCTATAGCTCCCACCATCATTTCTTAACTGAACTATTACAATGGTTACCTAGCTCATCTTCCTACTTACAATTTATTTCTCATTTTTCCAACTGAACTGTCCCTTCAATGCATCCTTCACAGTGCTCTTACTTTTAAACAAAGTCACGCGTATTTACTTTCTTCCATTAACACACACAAATGTGTACCTATCTCCACTGTATTTAAACTGCTCGGTAAGAAAAACCTTGACATTTCTTAAACACTGTATGGAAGACCCAGAGTCTACCTATCTGACTAACGTGACATCCTATCACTAGCCCACACATGGAACGTGAAACATCACATTGTACTCTTTTGTCTGGTTGTTTCTGAGACAGAGGAAAGGTTTAACTTTATATATTTTTTTCTTTTCATCTAGGATGTGTACACATTCTTTTTAAGAGAAAGAGAGTTAAGCACCCTCCACAGAGTCTGACCATTCCGTGATCTGCTTTCTCCAGTTCTCCAGCCTGTTGGATCTTGGGTATCCACATGTGTGCCTGATTATTTCAGGGATTTGAACTATGGTTATCACGTAGGATCTGGCTTCTGTTGAGCAGCATACTACCACTACACCACAGAACTGGTCTTAAAGTTCATTTATGTTATAGAGTGAAGTGTGCCCCACCTCTGCCAAGTCACATATTGGAACCCTAACCCCCAATGTGATGATATTGGAAATAAGGCCTTTAGGGAGGTAATTAAGGTTAAATGAGGTCATAATAGTGGGACTTTAATGCTATGGGAATGGTATACTTAGAAGAAGAAGAAAAGATGATCAGAGTGTGGGGTCTTTGTCTGTCTGTTCTTTCCCTCTCTCTCCATGTAAGTAAACAGGAAAGGCCATGAGGGACGATGTGAGGAGGTCCCTATCACAACCAGCAAAAGATCCCTCAACAGAAACCAAATTTGTCAGCACTTTGATCATCAACTTCTAGCCTCTATAACTCTGAGAAAAGAAATGTCTTCTGTGTAAATCACCCAGTCCATGGTACTTCATTATAGTAGTCTGAGTACATTAACATACAACACGTGCTACTCATCTCCTGTTTTATCAAGTCAGCTCACCAATTCCTACTCTTTCAAATCTCTATTAAATTATTACTTCCTCTTAGGTCTTCCAATTCTGCAAGGCAGAGTAAGAACTTGCCCCTCCACCATCAATACCTGCTATATATCATTCACTAGAACACTTAAACATTATAATTCAAGTTACTTAGTTGCCAATTTCCCCAGTATAAACCTTGAGGACAGAGACCATTTTTAGTCCAAGGCCTAGCACAGTACTCAAAGCACAAGTGCTCCAAAAACGTATGCACTATATGAGTTAGTTAAACCTAGACTACATCTTTGCTATTAATTATGTCCCATTAATACACACACACACACACACACACACACACATAAAAGAAACTAGGAGTAAGCCACCTTCAAGAAAACAAGAAATGTATCAATCACTTAACCTAAAAGTATACTTCAAATATATACATATAGTCATGGCTAGGACACTGCTCTGAGTGACCGAAACAGACTAGTCTTTAATTCACTCTTCTTTTACTCTGGCAGTGCAAAGATTTGTTGTCCTATTAGTGGTTCTCAGTCACATCTAACTCAGGGCTTGGTAAAGTAGTATTACTGCCTATGTGAGTAAATAAAGCTTTACCAGAATACAGCCATATCTTTTAACTTATATATTGTATATGATCACTCAAAGCTACAAGAGGAAAGTTGAACCACGGATACTATATGGACCACAAATCTAAAATGCTTGTCATCTTCTCTTTTAAGAAAAGTTTGCTAATCTCTATTACAGGTAATTTAGGTTTACCGATATGGGACCTAAAAAGCAAAAAATCAAATGAACATAACTAGATTTGGATCCCTTTAAAAAGCCAAAAAGACCTTAAAAGCATATTTAGTAGCTAAAATAAATAGCAAAACCTGTAAAAAAAGGAGCTTTCAGCAAGTACTCTTTTTTTTTTTGGAAGAGGTTTTTGCTATAGGGGGCGTGCATTCACCAGACAGACAGACAGAGAGACAGAAAGTGAGAAATCACCCTCCAGGGGGGATGACCACACCACAATCCCTTCTCCTCCATTCTCCTCTTGGGATCTTAGGCACGCAAGCACATGCACCTGGCGTGAATTTTAAGCCACTGGGTCCGGGACATGAACTGCGGTCAACTACATGGGAGTCCAGTGACATAGCCATTACACTAACTGCTGGTCCTGCAAGTACTCTTTTTCATGACACATCACAGAAGGAAAAGGGAATTAGAAGCATGACTATAAAACAACTGTATTCTGGGGACCAGCAGGTGGCGTGGTGGTAAGGTGCTGGACACTCCCACACGGCTGACCATAGTTTGAGTCAAGTCCTGGACCTGGCAGTTTGCTTTCTCAGTCTTTATCTCTCTCTCTGTCTCTGTCTGGTCAAATTAAAATAAATGAATGAATAAATAAAATAAGTAATTATATTAAAAAAAAAAAAGAAAAAGAAAAAAAAACTGTATTCTAAAACCTGGAAGTGCAAAATATTATTAACCAGTTTTAATTCCATCATGAATTACATTTAACAATTTAATTTTCTAATTGTTGAAACTTATTGACTGAAATCTTTGAGATCAAATTATATACAGAATTTATTAAATACTTATTAGCATTTAATCTATTTTCTAACATAAAAATGAAAGAGTCAAGACCTATTTTAACAAGGAAAAATGTTTTCCATTAACAGGGACAAATTTTAGATGTATAAACAAACGTGTAAAACTTCACCGACATTAGTATAAAAACCTAATGAAGAAGAAACTCATTGACAAAGATCTAAAGACTCATGAGTCAAATCAAAACATCTATCGACAAGGATTTTTATCATGCTGTTTATAATGAGAAAACATTATTGCTAAGGTTCAGATAATGGTTTGTCTCCTAAAAGTTCATTTGCTGAAAAAAAAACAGGGAAGTTGGTGAGATCTTTTAAGAGGGGCCCGCCTGTTAGTTGCTTCAATCACAGGGATCTGCCCTCAAGAAGAGATCGGTGCTGTCTCACAAGAGTGATTCCTGCTCTTCAAGGATGGGTTAGTTCCCAAAAGAGCTGGTTGTTTTATAAGACCTGCCTCCGGGTTCTCTCTACAAATGTGCCCATGTTCCTTTCTGCTTCCGATAGCCGTGTTGTAACACAGAACCAGAGGCCAGCCTGATGCTATTCTCATGAATATAGACTTTCCAGCCATCATAATTCTGAACCAAATGGACTCGTGTCCTTTGTAAATCACCCAATCTCAGGTATTTCTTTTTTCTTTTCTTTTTTTTTTGAGAGGTTTTCGCTATAGGGCGCGTGCGCTCGCCAGACAGACAGAGACAGAGAGACAGAAAGTGAGAAATCGTCCCCCAGAGGGGATGGTCACGCTGCAATCCCTTCTCCATTCTCCTCTCGGGATCTTGGGCACGCACGCACACGCACGCACACGCACCCGGCGTGAGTTTTAAGCCACCGGGTCCGCGATGCAAACCACGGTCGACTACGTGGGAATCCAGTGACATAGCCATTACACTAACTGCTGGTTCCCTCAGGTATTTCTTTTTAGAAACACACAGTAACAAACTAAGACAACCATAAACATCCAAAAGTTATCACCAGAATATCAAGTAAATATCTGTAACCTAAGAAAAGAATGCAAGGCCAGCAGATGGTGTAGCGGTTACATTGCTGGAATCCCACATGGCCAACCACAGTTCAAGTTCTGAACCCGGTGGCCTGAAAATCCTACCAGGCATGTGTGCGTGCATGCCCAAGATCCTAGGCTGAGAGTGGAAGAGAAGGGACTGCAACATGGCCGTCCCTCCATGAGGACGATTTCTCACTCTTCCTCTCACTGTCTCTGTCTTTCTGTCTGTCTCTTTCTCTTCCCTCCTTCCCTAGCACATATGCCCTAAGGCAAAACATCTAAAAACAAACAAACAAACAAAAGAATGCAATACACACATAATTGATGTATCTATACTTATTACCCTGAAGAAAGGCCCATGGTGAATTAACAGACTGCCAACAATATTAGATGAAATATAATTACATCTGTGTAAAACTGGAATAAGGAGGGTTCCTGCAAGGGAAGAGGAACACTCTGCATGCACTAGAGCATGTATAAAAAGTCCAGATGGAACCACGTAAACAAAAATAGTAATGTGGCTACTACTCAGTGGTGATAAAAAAAGGTATTTTGCTCTTTCTTATTTTACATTTTGTTTTTTTTCTTTTTTAGATTTTTCTAAATGAATCTTTTATTAGTATTATTAAAAAACTATATTCCCATCGACAGTAAAAATATCAAGACTTACCCAACTAAAAGAAGAAGAGCACAAATCACAGCAAATCCCAATGTGTACTTGAGTGCCGTTTTAATTTGCTAGATAAAGGGAAAAAAAGAATACATTCAGCAAGCACTTTAAAATATAAAGTATTCTTCAAAAAGTAAAATAATACTTTAATATAAACTATACATATATATAATCAACAATATAAAGTTTTGCATGTTGAGAAAAAATCCTTAAAGAACAAATAACATATATTCTACATCTTAAGTATCTTTGCCAAAAAAAAAAACCAAGATTTTAAAATCTTTTCAATAGTTAGGCCCTTGTAAAATACAACACACCTAGAATACAGTTAATTTTCCAGTGGGTATATTTTTATCTTTTTTAGTTTGCAATGGGGGCATGTACTTGCCAGAGAGAGACAGAGAGCGAGAGAGAGAGAAAACGAGAAAATAACCCCCCAGAGAGGATGACCATGCCACTACCCTTTCTACTCCACTCTCCTTTCATGGTTTGGGGCACACGCACACATGCCCAGTGTGCTTTTCAAGCTGCCAGATCTGGGACTTTACCTGCACAGTGGGCCATGTGGGATCCAGCCACCTTAACTGGGCATCATCTTCTTGCCCTCCAATGGGCATCTTTAAGTAAAAGTATCAGAATATTCCCCCAAATAGAAAGCAATCAGAACCTACAATGTTCCTGACCCAATTCATCAAAATGTGCTACAATATTTTAAAAATACTTAGTGTGAACATATGTGTGTGTACATACATATTTGTATGTGTATGTATACATATACACAAATATAAGTGTGCATACATATACACACATAGTTATGTAAATATGTTTATTTTCATACATATTTATTGTATAACATAATATGCCAGGCACTGTTTTAAGAACTTTACATATGTTATCTTATTTAACTCTCATACCTATCCAAACATAGGTCCTCTCAAGTGTACTTTACAGATAAAGAAACAGAGGCCCAGAGAGATAAAATAATTAGCCCTAAGTAACTCAGTTTATAAGTGATTAAACGAGAACTTTGAAATCAGGAACTTTGGAATTAAATGTCATGCTTTGCTTGGTACCCCTAACATAATCCAAAGGCAAAAATCACAATGCCAGACATTCTGAAAGTGTATAGAAGAGTTAATAACAATCTCAAAAAAAGTTAAATCGATCAGAAATTACATTATTTATTCTCTCATACTAATAAAACGGCTCTCAAAGTCACCTTTAAAATTTTCATTTATGTTTTGGAGCCAGCTAGTGGTGTGGTAGTTAAGATGCTGGACTCCTGCATGGCTGACCATTCATTGTTCAAGTCCTAAACCTGGTAGCTTGCTTTCTTGCTTCCCCCACTCCCCACCTCATTCCATGTCTCTCTGGTCAAATTAAAAAATAATAATAATAATGAATAAATTAATAATTCTTTAAAAATTTTAATTCATGTTTCATATGGTAAGTTCTTGTTCATGGAGGACGTAAGATAGTCTTTAGAAAAAAGTCTAAAGTATAAGTAGAATCCTAAGATCAACCAAAGGATGAGTTTAAGAAGTAAACAGAGACAGCAGGTATCTCATTGAGATTTTTACTAAAATTTGTAACAAGCCAGCTAACCTTACATACCTTGGGTTTTAGAGTTATGGTATATGCAAATAATTTTACTTTCTTCACAAATATTTAAATATCTATTTTTTTTTAGATTTTTCTAAATGAATCTTTTATTAGTATTATTAAAAAACTATATTCCCATCGACAGTAAAAATATCAAGACTTACCCAACTAAAAGAAGAAGAGCACAAATCACAGCAAATCCCAATGTGTACTTGAGTGCCGTTTTAATTTGCTAGATAAAGGGAAAAAAAGAATACATTCAGCAAGCACTTTAAAATATAAAGTATTCTTCAAAAAGTAAAATAATACTTTAATATAAACTATACATATATATAATCAACAATATAAAGTTTTGCATGTTGAGAAAAAATCCTTAAAGAACAAATAACATATATTCTACATCTTAAGTATCTTTGCCAAAAAAAAAAACCAAGATTTTAAAATCTTTTCAATAGTTAGGCCCTTGTAAAATACAACACACCTAGAATACAGTTAATTTTCCAGTGGGTATATTTTTATCTTTTTTAGTTTGCAATGGGGGCATGTACTTGCCAGAGAGAGACAGAGAGCGAGAGAGAGAGAAAACGAGAAAATAACCCCCCAGAGAGGATGACCACGCCACTACCCTTTCTACTCCACTCTCCTTTCATGGTTTGGGGCACACGCACACATGCCCAGTGTGCTTTTCAAGCTGCCAGATCTGGGACTTTACCTGCACAGTGGGCCATGTGGGATCCAGCCACCTTAACTGGGCATCATCTTCTTGCCCTCCAATGGGCATCTTTAAGTAAAAGTATCAGAATATTCCCCCAAATAGAAAGCAATCAGAACCTACAATGTTCCTGACCCAATTCATCAAAATGTGCTACAATATTTTAAAAATACTTAGTGTGTACATATGTGTGTGTACATACATATTTGTATGTGTATGTATACATATACACAAATATAAGTGTGCATACATATACACACATAGTTATGTAAATATGTTTATTTTCATACATATTTATTGTATAACATAATATGCCAGGCACTGTTTTAAGAACTTTACATATGTTATCTTATTTAACTCTCATACCTATCCAAACATAGGTCCTCTCAAGTGTACTTTACAGATAAAGAAACAGAGGCCCAGAGAGATAAAATAATTAGCCCTAAGTAACTCAGTTTATAAGTGATTAAACGAGAACTTTGAAATCAGGAACTTTGGAATTAAATGTCATGCTTTGCTTGGTACCCCTAACATAATCCAAAGGCAAAAATCACAATGCCAGACATTCTGAAAGTGTATAGAAGAGTTAATAACAATCTCAAAAAAAGTTAAATCGATCAGAAATTACATTATTTATTCTCTCATACTAATAAAACGGCTCTCAAAGTCACCTTTAAAATTTTCATTTATGTTTTGGAGCCAGCTAGTGGTGTGGTAGTTAAGATGCTGGACTCCTGCATGGCTGACCATTCATTGTTCAAGTCCTAAACCTGGTAGCTTGCTTTCTTGCTTCCCCCACTCCCCACCTCATTCCATGTCTCTCTGGTCAAATTAAAAAATAATAATAATAATGAATAAATTAATAATTCTTTAAAAATTTTAATTCATGTTTCATATGGTAAGTTCTTGTTCATGGAGGACGTAAGATAGTCTTTAGAAAAAAGTCTAAAGTATAAGTAGAATCCTAAGATCAACCAAAGGATGAGTTTAAGAAGTAAACAGAGACAGCAGGTATCTCATTGAGATTTTTACTAAAATTTGTAACAAGCCAGCTAACCTTACATACCTTGGGTTTTAGAGTTATGGTATATGCAAATAATTTTACTTTCTTCACAAATATTTAAATATCTATTTTTTTCTCTGACATACTACACTGATTATCACTCTAGGATTCATTCCAAGTATTATTGATTTACTTCCTCCCAATCTTAATCCAATTGCTCTTAAGGTTTTAACTATGTTTAAGCACAATACTGGCTTCTGAGTGAATATATGCATGCTTTTGTGTTTAAGTAAACAAGGTATACATTTTTTTAACTCAATAAAAAGACAAAACATACACTGTTATACTGCATTTTTTTCCTTAAATTAAAAGATAAGTGTTCAATTTAGGGGCAAGCAGTTGGCATGATGATTATGTCCCTGGACTCACATGTAGTCAACTGTGTTTTGAGTCCAGGACCCAGTGTCTTGAAACTCACACCGGGTGCAGGTGCATGCATGCCCAAAACCTTGAGAGGAAAATGGAGAAGGGATTGTGGTATGGCCATGCCTCCTGGGGGTTGATTTCTTGCTTTCTGTCTCTCTGGCAAGAACATGCACCCTACAGCAAAAATCTCACTAAAGAAAAAAGAAGTTCAATTTTGACAAATATTTTTCTTTTTTTTGGAAAGAATTATTTTATTTTATTTACTATCATTATTTTAAATTTTTCTATAGGGCACATGCACTCACCAGAAGGGCAGGGGCAAGAGAATGAGAAAACAAGCTGCCAGGTCCTGGACTTGAACTGTAGTCAGTCATCTGAGAGTCCAGGGGCCTAACCACCACATGACCTGCTAACGCTTGACAAATATCTTTCAACACCCAATTTCTTCTTTGACCTTTAATTATTACATATTAATACATATACTGATTCTAAACTATGCATGTTATCTAGAGATAACCCCAATTTGGTTATACAATATTAACTGTATCAATATTTAAAAACTAATTATTTTAAGATACTGAATTAAGTTACTAGTTGTACTTAGTAATACATTTACTAATTATATGGTTACTGAATTATATTTATTAGTAAAAATGTTTACTAATATTAGAGTTAAGATTTTTATACCAATACTTAAGTGATACTGGTCTTCAGTTGTGGACATGCGTGCTTTATGTGTCAGGTTTTTTAACAGTATTATCCAGGATTAGTGACAACAGCCAGCAAGTGTTTCTTCTTCATGCCCTAAACAGGGGTCAGCAAACTCCATCCTACGTGCCATATCTCCCACCGCCTGTTTGACTGGATCACAGAACGTTCATTGAGTATGTCTCCGGATACTTTAACACTACAATGGCAGAGTTGAGTAGTTGAAATAGAAACCATAACCCACAACTCTAAAATAATTACCACCTACAAACTCTAAAATATTTACTACCTGGCTTCCACAGAAAAAAGTTTGCTGACCCCCGTAGGAATTTCTTTTCTGAAGCAATGATCACAAGGCATATGAAGCTACTGAGCACCTGTGACTACTGCAAATTGCTGCAGGCATAAAATGCAATCTAAATTTCAAAGACAGTGTTAAAAAATGTAATTAATAGTATGGTTTGCCTATTTCTGAAATGACAGTATTTGGAATGCATTATATTAAATATAATTTAACATATAATTAAAATTAACGTCAACTGTTTCTTTTAAATTATTTTAATGTGGCTACTAGAACAATTTAGAATTTCACATCTGGCTAACATTACACTTCTATCAGACCTTCACAAATATTTAAATATCTATTTTTTTCTCTGACATACTACACTGATTATCACTCTAGGATTCATTCCAAGTATTATTGATTTACTTCCTCCCAATCTTAATCCAATTGCTCTTAAGGTTTTAACTATGTTTAAGCACAATACTGGCTTCTGAGTGAATATATGCATGCTTTTGTGTTTAAGTAAACAAGGTATACATTTTTTTAACTCAATAAAAAGACAAAACATACACTGTTATACTGCATTTTTTTCCTTAAATTAAAAGATAAGTGTTCAATTTAGGGGCAAGCAGTTGGCATGATGATTATGTCCCTGGACTCACATGTAGTCAACTGTGTTTTGAGTCCAGGACCCAGTGTCTTGAAACTCACACCGGGTGCAGGTGCATGCATGCCCAAAACCTTGAGAGGAAAATGGAGAAGGGATTGTGGTATGGCCATGCCTCCTGGGGGTTGATTTCTTGCTTTCTGTCTCTCTGGCAAGAACATGCACCCTACAGCAAAAATCTCACTAAAGAAAAAAGAAGTTCAATTTTGACAAATATTTTTCTTTTTTTTGGAAAGAATTATTTTATTTTATTTACTATCATTATTTTAAATTTTTCTATAGGGCACATGCACTCACCAGAAGGGCAGGGGCAAGAGAATGAGAAAACAAGCTGCCAGGTCCTGGACTTGAACTGTAGTCAGTCATCTGAGAGTCCAGGGCCCTAACCACCACATGACCTGCTAACGCTTGACAAATATCTTTCAACACCCAATTTCTTCTTTGACCTTTAATTATTACATATTAATACATATACTGATTCTAAACTATGCATGTTATCTAGAGATAACCCCAATTTGGTTATACAATATTAACTGTATCAATATTTAAAAACTAATTATTTTAAGATACTGAATTAAGTTACTAGTTGTACTTAGTAATACATTTACTAATTATATGGTTACTGAATTATATTTATTAGTAAAAATGTTTACTAATATTAGAGTTAAGATTTTTATACCAATACTTAAGTGATACTGGTCTTCAGTTGTGGACATGCGTGCTTTATGTGTCAGGTTTTTTAACAGTATTATCCAGGATTAGTGACAACAGCCAGCAAGTGTTTCTTCTTCATGCCCTAAACAGGGGTCAGCAAACTCCATCCTACGTGCCATATCTCCCACCGCCTGTTTGACTGGATCACAGAACGTTCATTGAGTATGTCTCCGGATACTTTAACACTACAATGGCAGAGTTGAGTAGTTGAAATAGAAACCATAACCCACAACTCTAAAATAATTACCACCTACAAACTCTAAAATATTTACTACCTGGCTTCCACAGAAAAAAGTTTGCTGACCCCCGTAGGAATTTCTTTTCTGAAGCAATGATCACAAGGCATATGAAGCTACTGAGCACCTGTGACTACTGCAAATTGCTGCAGGCATAAAATGCAATCTAAATTTCAAAGACAGTGTTAAAAAATGTAATTAATAGTATGGTTTGCCTATTTCTGAAATGACAGTATTTGGAATGCATTATATTAAATATAATTTAACATATAATTAAAATTAACGTCAACTGTTTCTTTTAAATTATTTTAATGTGGCTACTAGAACAATTTAGAATTTCACATCTGGCTAACATTACACTTCTATCAGACCACATTGTTCTACAATAAATTCAAAGACAGTCATGTGGTCTTTGAAAAAGGAGGAAATAATCATTTTCCCCTAAATTAAAAATTCTAAAATTAAATACCTAAACTAGATACTTACAGTGCATTTACCAGTATCATCATCATCCTTTTCTTCATAGTAGAAGTAGACAAAAGGGATCCAGAAGAATACACAGAACAATATAACAGAATATAAAGCTGTGGAAATAAATAATAAACTGAGTTATACTAAATCCATACGTATTTAATCATATTTATCTATCTGTGTGTGTGTGTGTGTGTGTGTGTATCCACTTTCTAAATTTATTCTCCCACCTGATTCCTTATACGCATAATTCTACATGTATATGTGTTATTGAAATAGCCATTTCTGTCCCCTGTCCCAAGAAATCAATAGCATTATTAGAATAATAAATCATAATTCAAGGTAACCATAAACAATTTCTAGAATAACAATAAATGTGCCAATAACAACTGGCTTCTAACATCTTAGCTCTTAGCTGTGTACTAACTACAGTGATAAGAACATCTTGTGAAACATTTTATTTAAATGAACTTTAATTTTGTATTCATTACAACTTAAAATTGAGTATAGTTGACGAGATATTTGCCAGTAATTCTGGTTAGCTAAAGAAACAGCTAGAAATGATACTGTTTTTAATAGAAATAATTTCTGGGGATCAGCAATTGGCATAATGGCTATGTCACTGGACTCCCATGTAGTCGACTGCGGTTCGAGTCCCGGGCCTGGTGGCTTAAACTCACGCCAGGTGCGAGTGCATGCATGCCCAAGATCCTGAAAGGAGAATGAAGGAGAAGGGATTGCAGCGTGGCTATCCCCCCTGGGGGGTGATTTCTCGCTTTCTTCTCTCTCTATCTTTCTGGCAAGCGCAAGCACCCTATAGCAAAAACCTCTCCAAAAAAAAAAAATCTGTATGTTGTTTAAGATATGCAGTATTATGAAACTGATCATAACACAAATCAAGAGAAAATGGTAAAAACACTATTAGATACAGATTTAACTAATATAAATTATATTTATCTGCTTATAAATGCTTTATATTTAAGATACTTTTAACCAACATTCAAAACAGTTATTTTAATTCAATATAGCCCTTAAATTAAAATTTGAACAGCCAAAGATATAGTATACTTAACAATAAGGCAACATAAACAGCTTTTTGGTGCTTAGTAAGTTTAAGAAGCCTTTTTTATTATTATTATTTGCCAGAGGACTCATGTACTTGCTAGAGAGACAGAGAGGGAGAGGGGAGAGGGAGAAAGCACCCCCAGTGGGTGTGATCATACTTCAATCCCTTCTTTATTTCTCCATCCTGTAAGGGAGGATTGGAGGCATTTAAGTGATACAGGAAGATGGGGTGCCCAGGTCCACCACAAGGGCCAAATTCAGAACTGCATGATGACCAGGTTCTTTGTCTCACACTCACAAAGAATTAGAGATGTGGACACAGAGAAGGGATAGTAAAGTGGAGCTTATTAAGAGAGGAGGAGAAACAGAGCTCCCAAGCAGGAAGGGGTCCCAAGAATGGGTTGCCAAAGAGGAGTTGGGCCAAGGGTTGTTTTTATCCCAGCAAGGAAGGACTAGTGCATGTGTTTCCCTCATGGGGACTACATGTCAGGTGATTTATGTCTTTCTTCTTCTATCTGGGAGTGGGCTCGCAAAACACAAGACTTTAGATAGTCAGACCTCCATTAATTAATGTTCAGAAGATTTCTGTCTGAAGTGTGTGGCCCATGAAGTTTCCAGTTTTTAATCATGCATTCTACAAGTCTTAAAATGAAGCTCCGTTCTTGATATAATTTCCCCTAGTGCCTCCAAAATGTAATCTCATGCAGACCACCTTATCTTGCAGGTGCAAACCTGCATGTCATGCTCCCATTTTTCAAGTGATTGCTCAAGGTCCTTTGGTCTCTTGCTCTCCAGATTAGGAAAGACTACATTCTTTGTTTGGAATGCAGTAATGATATGAAAAATGTGAGCTTCAGTTGTCATTATCTCAAGCAGGCTGCAAGCAGCTTTCTGTGTAAGCAAGCAGTGAGAGCTAATAATTGATTTTTAGCAAGAGCAGCAAGTGATTTTTATTGAAGGTTTGACTACAGTGACTCCATTTTTTTCTCAGATTCTTCATTCTGAGGACTTGTAACCCTATCTACCTAGCCAGAGATCTAACTCCTATCTCATAAGTACATCTGTCCCATCTTGTTTTTCAGACCACTGGGGCTAGAAGCTGAACTGCTTAGTTGGCCAAGTGAAATTCAGCTCCCTTAAGCGGTGGGCCACAGACCTATCCCAGAAACCTGTTTTTAAATCTGAGTATTCACATTTATTTGAATATATGTAAGTTCATGGAAATAATAGTACCAGTATAATTATATAAAGAAACTACAGAATGATAATCATTATATTCTTAGTAAAGCAAGCATTGCTTACCACCTCAAATCCATCAGGATGGCTTCTATTAGAAAAGTAATAACAACAAGTATTGGAAAGGATATGGAGAAATTGAAACCCTGTGCACTGTTGATGGAAATGAAAAATAGTGTAGCTACTGTAGAAAATAGTAGAATGTTGGAATCAGCAGATAGCGTAATGGCTATGTTGCTGGACTCCCATGTAGTCAACCATGGTTCAAGTCCCAGATCCGGTGGCTTAAATTCACGTCAGGTGCATGTGCACACGTGTCCAATAACCCAAGAGGAGAACGGAGAAGGGACTGTGGCATGGCCATCCCTCCTGGGAGATGATTTCTCGCTTTCTGTCTCTCTGTCTCTCTCTGTCTTTCTGGCGAGCACACGCACCCTTTAGCCAAAACCTCTACAAAAGAAAACAGTAAGATGTTTCCTCAAAAAATTAAAAATAAAATCACCATAAATTAAAAAGGAAATAACCATATGATCCAGCAATTCCACTTGTGGGCATATACCCAATTAAAAATAAGTTTTTGAATGTTTATATACCCATGTTTATTGTTGCATTATTCACAATAGCTAAGATGTGGAAGCAACCCAAGTGTCCACTGATGAGTAAATGAAGTAGCAAAATGTGGTATCTACATAAAACATTATTTTCAGCCTTAAAAAGAAATTCTGACATATGCTACAGCATGGATAAAACTTGAAAACATTACACTATGTGAAATAAGCTAGCCACTAAAAGACAAACACTATATGATTCTATTTATATGAGGTATTTAGAGTAGTCAAAATCTTAGAGATTTAGTACAATGTTAACAGTCAGAAGCTAAAGGGGGAGGGAAATGGAGTGTAATTGTTTATTGGATAGTTTCAGCTTTTTTCTTCTACAGAGAGCATGCACTTACCAGAGGGAAAAAGGGAGAGATAGAGAGACAAGATGAGAAAGCACCCCTCAGGAAGGATAACCATGCCACTATCCCCAGAACCTCCATTCTCCTCTTGGGATTTGGGGCATGCACACTTCCCATGCCACCTGGCATGCCCATGGGTTTTCAGTTTTACAGGATATAAAGAGTTATGTGGTGAACAGTGGTAATGACATTATGAATGTGTTTAATGCCATTGAAGTATACATATCAAATTGTACACTAGGCACAGTGGCAGTAGTGATGCTACTGAGGGTACTAGCACTAGGGTGCTACTGTGAGAGAAGGTTTAGATCTGGAACCAACCTGAGCAGGCCAGGTGCAATGGCATGCACCAGTCATCCTAGCTAACCAGGAGGCTGGGGCAGAGGAACACAAAATGGTGAAACCCTGTCAAAAATTCCTCTCTCTTTTATTCTTTCTTCCTACACTATTTCTCTCTCACTCTCATTAAAAAACAGAAGTGTATATTTTACCACCCACACCCACATACACACCAAAGGGGGGGGGAGAGAAAGCCTTTATTAGTAAATTTAAACCTCAACTACTTTATAAGTTATACACTTTTTAAACATGACCTTGCTGCCTGCTAGTACTATCTTATTTACCTAGAAGCAACTTATGTAACAGCCTCCTGCTACATACAGCAGAGATACAACACAGAACGAACAGGGCCCTAAATAACCAATAGAAAAGTCAGAGTTAATTTACACTGAGCAATCACAAAATGAGTATCAGCATACTGAATTCAGTACTATAAATATTTAATAAAACGTATGCAATCTTTTAGTATTATAAGCAACTAATAATGACAATAAATTTTTTAGAGTAATCAATATTGGTTTTTCTACTACAAACAAACAAAAAAAATGAGTATTATGATTTCTATTCCAAATCTAAGAACCAAGGGAAACAAATATATTTTAAAAAAGTAACCAAAATAAGCATTCCAAAACTTAGGAAATTACACATAAAAATGCTAAGATTATAAGTCATCCTAAATGCTATATCTATATTATTACTAAAATAATCAAATACTTAACATAAAATAGGAAAACACCTGACATAGCACAAATGACTTTAGTAACTTCAATGCCAAAAAATTTTATATATTAAAAAATTATATGTAAAAACTTTAATAAATTCATAAACAAAGTAAGATGTGGTCTATCTTGTGCTGCTACATGAAGCCTTGCATTTCTGACAACCAAAGAGCCTAATAACATTTTTAAAGAATTATATAATTTTATTTTTATTATTGTTGGGTTGTTGGAAAAATCATGATACATTATTGCATAAAGAAACACAGATAAAATGTAGAGTCACATCATGACTCTACTGACAACCCAATTTTTTGTAATTTGCTATAGGACACATGTGCTTACCATAGAGAGAGAGAGCGACAAGGAAAGTGAAAAAGCAGACTGCTTTGGGTCTGGGACCCAAACCAGGGTTGGCCATGTGACAGTGCAGTGCCTTAATCACCACACCACCTGCTGGCCCCAAGCCTGATAACTATTTTATAAACATTCCTGGTGTTTCTGAACGTGAGTGATCAATGATCCTGTGACTATATAAATTACCATCACAGTCAATTAAAAGATATTCCTGTAACTCAATAAAAAGACAACCCATTTTAAAACATGGACAAAAGACTTAAGCAGATAATTCACATATACAAAAAATAACAACAATGAAAACATGCACAATGGCCAATAAGCACATTTTAAAATGTGCTTATCATCATTAGTTATCAGGAAAGTGATAAACTCACAATGACATACTACAGATCTATGAGAATAGGTAAAATGATTATGGCAATAACACATGTTGTCAAGAATGTGGTACAATTAACATTCTCATACTTTGCTCGTTGGAATGAAAAAAAGTTACACTATAACAACTGTGTTGTAGTTTCTTAACAAACATACATGTACCACATGACCCAACAATTTTACTGTCTAGCAATGAAGAGCAATAACATACATGCAATGTGTTGTTGCCCAGAGTAGCCTGCTTGACTTGGAGAGTCCATGGCTTTTTTTTAAGATTTGTACTACACTTACCTGCCAACCAGCTATAATTCTCAAGATACAAACCCCGGAGTCCCCCCTGGGGCCCTGCTAAGCCGGCGGCGGCGGCAGAGGCGGGCCGGACGCCAAGGCTGCGTCCGGTCACGGGACGTCCCGGGCCCTTCCGGGCTCGGC